>NC_133662.1:26166100-26466100 GCF_037893015.1 Macrotis lagotis | reverse complement strand
CCATATTCTTGACTCCATATCCAACAATTCAATCTTACCATTTCACAAAAGTTATCCAGTTGTGTTAATATCATGGGACTTTGATTTCATAATCTCAGTTCCTCTACAAACATCAAATCCTTTTGTCCTCAATTAAGTCCCAGAAGGCCCTTTATTTATTTGTTAGAACTTGATATAGATGAGTGTTTGTTTATGATTGATTAATGAAATGTTTTATAAAATAGTTTATAAAAGATGCTGAGATTCCTTCTAGAGATACAAACAAGATCAGTTCTAGCGTGTCTGGTTCTTTGTCCTTTAAAGTAAAGTGTAAAGAAAAGAAAAGAACAAAATAGATAAGCAGAAAGATAGAATGTACAGACTCAAGGTGAGATTTAATTTCAAAATCTTATTGTTAACCCCATCAGAACTCACTGCAATTGTACATGCGATTAAGCCTCTCTAAATCAACTGGGCTAAAATCAAGGCGCTGTCCAATGATGTCATCAAATGCAGGGATCTTGGCTGTGATGGTAGGTTTACTCTCATTCTTATTAAAAGAGAATAGCTCATAGTGCATCAGAGATTCATAGTCATAGGGAGTGTTGAGGTCAGTTATGTAACTATCATTGTAGGTATTGAAGTTGTGCTCATAACCTGTCAGGGAGAGAAGCAGCACATAGTCATTCTTGAAAAGTATTTACAAAACTTATCTAGAGTGAAATATCACCTGGTGCATCACAGAAAAGAGAATATTTTCACATCAGTCTATAAGAGGAAGCAGATAATTAAAGTCAAGCCAGAAGTTGGAGGAGAATAAAAGTAGATTTGTAGCATGTAGACTGTGAAAATACAAATCTATAAAATTACTTTGGACATTTCTTTTTAGATACCATAGCTTACCTTCATAATTTCTACATTAATTGTTTCGGAAATTAAATTATTAATAGTTCCCTTTTTTCTACAAAATGAAGTCTGAAAAACTAGTTACAGCCTTGCTTTCATTGCTTTTTCTAAGTTCTAGTGTTTTTCTAATCTTCTAGTACTCTGACATGAACTCTGATTTACTCACCTTGATTTGTTCCTCCTAACCCTTTACTTTTGCTCATGCTATTACTCTCACCTACAATAACTCCATTCCTCCTCTTAACCTTCATAAATTTTGTTCATCCGTCTAATATCCTTCCTCTTCTAAAAAGCCTTCTCTGACCACTTCAGCCCAAGAAAACTATTTATTCATTTGATCTATAACACTTGGTTTGTGGTCTCACAAGGTATTTATCCTACATCTTCTAATGCCTTGCACCATTAGTGATCTTTGTATAAGTTTATGCCGTCTCTTTCCAACAGAGCAAGTGCTATGATGGATTTTTTTAGCATTATTAGGCAATACATTTATTCAAATCCCATCTTCTTTAATTACTAGAGTCAAAAGATTATCTTGTTTGTGAAACAGATTAACAATACCATATTGGGGACAGCTAGGTGGTGCATTGGATAGAGCACTGGCCCTGAAGTCAGGAGTACCTGAGTTCAAATCCAGCCTCAGATACTTAATAATTATCTAGCTGTGTGGCCTTGGGCAAGCCACTTAACCCCATTGCATTGAAAAAAAAAAGAATAATACCATGTCACATGGTATTTGATGATAAAATGAAATCATGTATATAAAGGACTCTGTAAACAATAAATCATCATATAAATGTCAATTAATATTTCTATTCTTATTGTCTTTGAATGGCCAAGCCTTCTGTTTACTTTAGGGAAGGAATTACAGGCTTACCTAAGAGGTATGGGCAAAATTCCACAAGTACTTAGCAATTTTCAAGTCCTAATATTCTGACATTTTAGTTGACTGCTTATAAGTTCCTGTAATTAAAACTTAACTATATTTATTTCCTCCTCATGAATGTATCTTGTTAAATCATTTTATAGTTTATATATTTATATATTAATGCATCTATATATGCATATATAGATAGATGAATATATATATACACATATCTATGTATGTATTTACATATTGTGTATGTGTGCAGAGAGATAGAGTGACAGAAACAAAGATAGCCTCTGTCTGAACATGGCTATGTAACTGTCCTGATTTTTTGTGGCCCCACTTAGGGTTTCCTTGGCAAAAATATCAGAGTGGTTTGTCATTTCATTGTGCAGCTCATTTTACAGATAAGGAAACTGGGGCAAATACAGTTGAGTGACTTGTCCAAGATCTTAGAGCTATTAAGTGTCTGAGTTCAAATCTGAACTCATGATGGTATGTTCTTGACTCCAGAACTGATCCTCTAATCAAAGTACTGCCTGGATACCCTAGCCTACCATTAACACTGTATATATCCTGAGTGTACATAGTTGTTTGTACAGTCTCCATCCTTAGACTATGAGCAAACCATTGCCCAAGATGACAAATCAAGATTTTTACCATAACCTAGTTGTATTTTCATGTAGTTATTGTTTAACATCATAAATCAATAAATACTCAGTCAATAAACATTTATTAGCTTCCTTTTATCGCCTTTTTAGACAGGGATCAGCAGTTAGAAATAGGTGAGAAGAGCTTGCACATTTAGCTCTACCTCTTTGTACAGTGTTGCTGCAAGATTGCTGGGTCCACCCCTTAATAATTTTAGTCATACATAATTTACTAAGCAAAGGAAGGTGGACTGTGCCAAATTTTACTTACCAAAGGTCAAATTAACACTCACCTTCAATAACTTCATCCCACCAAATGTTCACATAATCATCTCGGTCTGACCTTGACTGCTCATGATAAAATCCCAATGCATGCAATATTTCATGCTCAACAATAGCCTTGAAATCACAGCGTGAACCAATGGAAAGGTTCTGCCCTGTATGTTGATCTCCAACCATAGACCAGCACCTTCAAACAGAGAGAAAGGAAACTTTTCTCTGAGAATTCCCAAGTTCCAGCATCAATTACAAAGGTATGGGGGCAGCTTCTTCCTATTTGTTTATATTGGTACTGAGCTTAATAAAAGAAATCATAGAAATCTTGAGGATTTTAACAAATATATCAAAGCCAATTCTAGCAACTAACAGGTGTGTGTCTCATCCAGAACAATGAGAAAAGCACCTATTTTGTTTAAAAATCTCTACAAAAAAGGGATCCCATCATTTCCCTCTAAAAAAGAGAAAAATTCAGGACTATTTTAGTGGGAAAAACAGGTCCCTCAGGGTTTAACATCTTATGTTTTCTTTCTGGTTATTTTAGTCTTACCTCATAGATCTTTATTTTTCTTTAAAAAATTATGCAGTTCTCCATTTTCACCTGTCTTCCCATGAAAGACAATTTAGTTGGGTAGAAAAAATACTGTATTTTAGATCATACCTTTCCTGTGGTAGAGGATACAATAGCTGTCCTACGCCTGATATTGTACACTGAAATTCCGTTTCTTACTCTTTGTGAAAATTTTTAGATTGATAATTAAATTTGTTTTAGACATTTCCCTGTAATTTTACTCTAAGGTTAGGGCAGAAACAGAAAAAGAAGCCTAACAATTGCAATGTACTCATCACCAACCCTCCAGGATGAATAAATGTATATGGGAGCCTGGAGCTCTTTTGGGGGACTCTTTGTATCATTCATATATTCATCAAAGGTAGAATTTTCAGTTTCTATAATACAAACCCATTAAACTTCTGAAATATAATATAAGTTTCTTCTCCTTGGTAGGGCTTGAAATCCACACAGGACTTGAGACGGAACATTTCAAAGGCATAAAGAATGACTCCTTTGGCATTCAATTCTAAAAAACACATTGTACTCATTTTAAAGCACTCACTTGAGAAAATTTTCCCTATATTTTAGTGATATAAGCCTGGCTTCTTCTTTTCCTCCTCTCCCCATCAATAATGATCTTCTCTCTCATAGCTAGTATAGCATTCTATCTTATACCTTGTGAATGTATTTTGAAATATTGAAGTTAGATAACAGAGACTACTAGAAAGAGATCATTTCAGATTACTTAGCCCAACCCTTTATATTATTTATGAGACAACTGCGGTGCTGGAAGGGAAATTACTTATCCAAAGTTATACAAGCAGTACAAGTAGCAAAGTGGGATTTGGAGCCTGGTCTTCCATTCCAAATCTAGTACTCCTTAAGTTACATCTTGTTTCCTTTCCTACTAGGGCCCTACTCCTAACTTTCTGCTTTCCAATGTACTATGTATATAAGCAAAGATTAGATGGATATCTGTAGAATTGAATTTATGCTTAAAACATAATTTAAATATTATTTATAACAATATTTTAGAGGAAAAAATACTGGTCCTTTTAGAAAACAGTTTCTGGAAGTGTTTCATAAAAGGTAGTCTGGCAAAAACTGATAAGCTTAAGTCTTTCAAGGGGTAACATCAGCAATTAAGGTTGGGGTCATTACAAATAGAGTAGGAAGAAATTATGATTCTCAAAAATAAGACTAAAATCTTTGACAGGAGAAATAGTTTTTTTATTTATTGTTTCAAATTTTTCCCCTTTAAAAATAATCTTTGTGGGGCAGCTAGCTGGCACAGTAGATAGAACAGCAGCCCTGGAGTCAGGAGTACCTGAGTGCAAATCCAGCCTCAGACACTTAATAATCATCTAGCTGTGTGGCCTTGGGCAAGCCGCTTAACCCCATTGCCTTGCAAAAATCTAAAAAAAAATAAGCTTTGTTATAGGGGGGGATTGAATAAGAAGGGAAACATTCAAAAGCAAATATGATATAAAAGTTAAAAACATCCATGAAATTAAAATAAAAACATGAAAAACCTAAGTGACCTAGAAGAGCTTTAATGTCAGACTTACTTAGAATTTTGTCCTTTGATTTTTATTCCAATGTAAGATGAAGAGTACATAAAGAAGCTAGACAGGCAACTTGTTAGCACAGTGAATAGAGCACTAGTCCTGGAGTCAAGAAAACCTGAGGCCAACACTGGCCTCAGAGGCTTATTAGCTTTGCAACCTTGGGCAAGTCACTTAACCCTTCTTGTCTCATTTTCCTCATCTATAAAATGAGCTAGAGAGGGAAAAGGAAAATCTCTCCAGTATCTTTGTCAAGAAAACCCCAATTGAAGACATGACTGAAGAACAACAAACATTACGAAAAAACTTTCTATTTCATATCACAGAATGAGATGAGAATATGATATTATATATAGTACCATTTCTTATTCTCAAAAAAGTTTTGCTAATTAGTGAAATAAAACTGTGATAAAGGGAAAGGGTTAAAAAGAAAACGTCTTGAACTTCTGCTTATTTTTGGAAGCTTAATCTATGAGATTATTTATTGTACTATTTAAGGACTACTCTGCTTAGCCATTTATTTAGTAGGTTGTATTTATGTAAATTAGCAGTATACAAAATGTATGATTATGAGCTAGATCTAGTAAAGTATGTGATTATTCAAATCAAGTAGTCACAGTAAGTAGAGACAATGAGAAATAACCTTAAAAGTAAATACTATATTGGGGATCAGAAGATCTGAGTTCAAATCCTGAGTAACTGTGTAACTTTTCCAAGTCAAATCAAATCAGTAAGCATATATTAAGTGCTTATGATGTGGCCCACAATGCTCAGTCCTGAAGACAGAGACCAAAAAGTGAAAAGTCCTTCCCCCCTAAGAGCCTATATGGGGGTAGGTTTAAGAGGAAATAATATGTTTACATGTAAATAAGTACAAAGGGAAGAAAGCAAACCATTATATGGTACCAACTACTGTACTAAGCACTTTGAAAAATATATATTTTTAAAATCTCTCATTGAATCTTGGGAAGATCTGAGTTTAAAATCTGTATTAAACACCTACTATCTGGTATTACCCATGGCAAGTTAATTTCTGGCTGCCTCTGTAAAAAGGGGATAATAACAAAATCTATTTCTAAATGTAGTTATAAGGATCAAATGAGAAAATAAAACAAAATGCTATTAAATTCTAGTTATCATTAGTATATATCATGCAGTATTCTTTAGCCTACATAACACAGGTTCTATACAAATGCTATGTTACTTGAAACAACATTACAGGAGGTACTTCATCCCATAGGAGCAATATTTTAACAATGTCTGCCTTAAATCCAACATGACTTAAAGGAAATTCTCTCAGGAATTTCAGGAATAACCATGCCTGGCACTTTTGGCTCAGACAGAAGAAAATGAGTCAATCGAAGTCATGGGTAATAAGTTTAGAACAACCACTGTTACCCAGATTATCAGCCAGAATGTAAGGAATTGGGAATTTCCATCTTGTCGTTGGATCTCTCAGTGCATTTCGGTTTTCCTTCAACAAACAAAGAAGATAAATAATTCACTAAGGACCACTGGCAGGGAGGAGTATTCTTTCAAAATGCTTTCCCTTAATTTTCTAGTCCTCAAGAATTTTCTAGCCCCCCCCATCACTGAGTTCCTTCAGAATTTATTATCTGCACTATGGCATTCAATGTAATGTGATCAGTCATCATTTTTTTTAAAACACTAACCCACAGAGGAGGCATCCAGTATGGTGATAGGAGTGGAGACCAACAAAATGGCATTCAGTTGAAGGAAATAGAAATGTTTAGCCAGGAGGAAAGAAGGCTTAGGGAGAAAATAATAACTATGAAAAGATATCACATTAGATTTATCCTCCTTGATCACAGAGTCTAGAACTATGATCAATATGTAAATATTGTAGAAAAAACAGATTTTAACTTATTCTAAGTTAAAGCTGCTATCATGTTAAATAGGCTGTCTTTGGAGGTGACAGATTGTTTATTATGGAGATTTTTCAAGTGACTAGATGTCTATGTTCCAGAGGGTTGTATGGATAGGATTCTCAGGGAGGCACAGATAAACCTGGCTAACCTCTAAATCTCTTCCAACTCTAATATTTTATAAATGCCTTCTGCGGGTGTCTAATTGACTCACCATCCTATCATGAACTCTGTTAGAATCTCCTTAATTTCAAGGCCAAGCCTCTTTTACTTGATAAATGCACAATAAATATTTGATTTATTGAGTAAATCAAAAGTGTTGAAGCTAATGAAGTTCTTTACCCACCGGTAATAAGATGTCCCCTTCAAAAAGGTCCAAACCAGCAGCTAGAAATGGATTAGAGAAAGAATATTTGTATGAATAAAATTAAGCATCAGCATAGCATGAAGCAGAGCTTTCCTATTGTTAAGAGAAAAAAATCTTTGGAAACAAGCAAATCTGGAACAATTCTCACCAATCGCCAATCTAGAACAACAACAAGATCTAGAACAATTAACCTTCTCTTAAGCAAATGGTCTGTTGTGCATTGTGATTTATATGAATAAATAATAAATATTTAAGTTGTTTTGCCTACTAGTAGAGTTCTATCTAAAACTGATTAACTTCCTTGGAAAAAAGACAACCCCCAAGGGAGGAAGAAAAGGTTAGGACTTAGTCTGAGAGAGGGAGAGGGAGAGGGAGAGAGAGAGAGAGAGACTAAAGGAGGAAGGGAAGACAAGAGAAAAGAAGTTTCTGTTGTACAATTCTATCTACCCAATTGTGTGTTAAATTTTTGCAGCCTATAGTGGTATATTGCAATTTCTACAATATCATTGCATAATCTGTATCAATGAGTTTCAGTTTTTTAAAGAAAATTTTTCTATATCTTATAATAATAATGACCCAATCCTGAATTGCTATCATAAACCCCTTGAATTTCTATAAACAGTTCTTCATATCTCAGCTATTTATTCAACATTATTGTCAAATTTTTGAATTAGGTAGGTAGACTATTATGGAAGCTGTATAAAAATTAGGTTTTGGAGGAGAATATTAGTATCTTATCTGAAACTATCTCCAATGTATCTTGTACTGATCTTGTTTGCACAGAATTACTTGCATGTTATCTGCCCCCATTAGACTGTGAACATTTGAGGGGAGAGAGTTTTTTTTACCTTTCTACGTATCTATTTGTTGACCAACTGACCATTGATTCCCTTTGAGTCTTCTTTTGTAACTTAGCTGCTTTATAGGTTGTGTCCAGAACTAAATCACCTTTGCTTACATTTGACAAATCTAGTGGTTATTCCTATGATCATTTACTGCTTCTTTGTGAAATAATATCTGTTTGTTCCAAAAGTATTTCTATGAAGTTTTATTTTTCGTGACAATGGGGTTAAGTGACCTGCCCAATGCACAGCTAGGTAATCAGTAAGTGCCTGAGGTCAGATTTGAACTCAGGTCCTCCTGGCTCCCCAGTAGGTGCCACCTAGATATCCCTCTATAAAGTTTGAACTTGTTTTATCACATACAGTGAAGTGTCAACTAGTGAAAATAATGAGTTCCCTGTAATGGTCTTATGTATTTGAATTTGTACTATTAAAAATCATAATATGGAAAATATGATAATTGGTTCTGTTGCAAAAGATAGCACAAATTCAAATAATTGAGAACATCATGAGATTTATTAATTGCATCAATAGGATCTGGCTCTATTCTAGCTCATCTATCAATATTCTGTCTCTTTTAATGATGATTAATGAACCTTTTCTGGTTTTCTCATGGTGTTAATAAGTCATTTGCTTTTGTGAGACGTCCTCTAAGTCCATTTTCTTTTTTTAATTTATTTTTATTAAACATATTGTTTGTGTTTTACAATTTTCCCCCTCAATCTTACTTCCCTCCCCCGCCACGGAAAGCAATCTGTCAATCTTTACTTTGTTTCCATGTTGTACATTGATCCAAATTGAGTGTGATGAGAGAGAAATGATCTTATCTAAGACATAAGAAGATCAGACAATAAGATATCTGTTTTTGTCCTCAATTAAAGGGAATAGTCCTTGAACTTTGTTCAAACTCCACTGCTCTTTATCTGGATACAGATGGCACTCCCCTTTGCAGACAGTCCAAAATTGTTCCCTATTGTTGCACTGATGGAATGAGAGAATCCTTCAAGGTTGAACATCACCCCCATGTTGCTGTTAGAGTATACAGTGTTTTTCTGGTTCTGCTCATCTCACTCAGCATCAGTTCATGCAAATACCTTTAGGCTTCCCTGAAATCCCATCCCTCCTGGTTTCTAATAGAACAATAGTGTTCCATGACATACACATATCACAGTTTGCTAAGCCATTCCCCAATTGAAGGACATTTACTTGATTTACAATTCTTTGCCACCACAAACAGGGTTGCTATAAATATTTTTTACAAGTGATGTTTTTACCCTTTTCCCTCATCTCTTCAGGGTATAGACCCAGTAGTGGTATAGCTGAGTCAAAGGGTATGCTCATTTTTGTTGCCCTTTGTGCGTAGTTCCAAATTTCTCTCCAGAAAGGTTGGATGAATTCACGGCTCCACCAATAGTATAATAGTGTCCCAGATTTCCCACAACCCTTCCAACAATGATCATTATCCTTTCTGGTCATATTGGCCAATCTGAGAGGTGTGAGGTGGTACCTCAGAGAAGCTTTAATTTGCATTTCTCTAATAATTAATGATTTAGAGCAATTTTTCATATGGCTATGAATTGCTTTGATCTCCTCATCTGTAAATTGCCTTTGCATATCCTTTGACCATGTGTCAATTGGGAAATGGCTAAGTCCATTTTCAATGTCAGTAATCTATTAAGATAGGAATTGCATAAATATAATCCACTTTTGACTTTAGGATAGTAATCAGTTTAACATACAAAACCTCAGTTTTCTCCTTCATAATCTGCTTAATGTATCTTTATATTTCTAAGTATTGCTATCATTCACTGGTGCATTTTGACCTCTGATTCAATCACAAAGATCAATTCTAGGTAGTAAAATAGAAAGGACACTGAATTTAGAGTCAGAATATATGGTTGGAATCCTGCTTCTCTGTCTCTAGCTCCCTGTTTGACCTTTAGCAAGTCACTTAATCTCTATGTGCCTCATTTTACCCACCTATAGGGAAAAAGAGTTATACTAAACAACCTCAAGGTAACTTCCACTTCTAAATCTAGGATTCTGTGTTCCTACTGGCATAGATCTAAATGACCTATTATCAGAGAAAGTTTCTTCAAGATTAAAAAATTGGTTTTCAATAGAGTCCTATAACTTGTGGTGAGTTCATCAAGGAATTGAAATATTTTTTTATTTTGTGATTCTTTAACTTGAAAACCACTCAGTCTTTTGGCAAGGATGACAATGAATTTAAGGTTAGTCATACTCAAAGCAGGTTTTCAGTCATGTCTGACTCTTTGTGATCCCATTTGGGGTTTTCTTGGCAAAGATACTGGTATGGTTTGCTATTTCTTTCTCCAGCACATTTTACAGGTGAAGAAACTGAGGCAAACAGGGTGAAGTGACTTGACCTGGGTCACACAGCTAGTAAGTATCTGAGTCTAGATTTTAACTCAGGAAGATGAATTTTCCTGACTCCAGCCCTGGCCCTATATTCATTCAGTTCCTTGATGAACTCAGCACAAGTTATAGTGCCATCTAACTGCCATACTCTACATCAATAGTTCTTGATATTATTATGTTAATGACATTTAAATAGAAAAGCTTTTTATGTGAGTATATAATATCACAGAAATTATTATTCTACTTCTACTAATTCTATTACTATCACTCCTATCACTACCACTACTACCATTACCACACTACCATTATTGCCACTAATACTATTGTTACTACTACTACTACCTCTACCACCAATACCATTACCACCATTACCACCACTACCATCACTACCACCACTACTACAACTACTTCTACTATCACTACTACTACTACCACCACTACTACTATTATTACTAATACTACTACCACCACCACCACCACCACCACCACTACTCTTCAAGGACATATTTTTATAAATGAAATTCCTGTATGAAAATATGACAGCAATCAATATTCTCTTCATTTTTAGAGAAAGTGAGTCTTTCACTATGAAACTCAAACTGTCTTGCAGATGTTCTTTCAAAGTTTTACAATATCCTAGTGTGGGGGTGGCTAGGTGGTGCACTGGACAGAGCACTGGCCTTGGAGTCAGAAGTACCTGGGTTCAAATGCAACCTCAGACACTTAATAATTACCTAGCCGTGTGGCCTTGGGCAAGCCACTTAACCCCATTGCCTTGAAAAATCTAAAAAAACCCAATATCCTAGTGTGAGGACAGCAACATCCTAGAAAATATTAATCTGGATTTGAATTTAGTTCTTTCTCTTAGAGATAATCTAAAGACAGTGATAGCAATTTATGATGTTAATTTGCAGAGTTTTGTTTGTAGGCTTTTCATCATGTATCATTCACTTATTAAATGCTATTCTATAGTATTTTTTAACATATCATATTTTCCCAATACTGGAGTGTGAACTCCATGACTTTCCACAGATATAACCCTGGATATGTTTGGAAGAATCTCAGCTTTTTATAATCCTCATTACATATTATTGCCCAGATTTTTTTTAGAAAGGGTAAAGTGAAACATAGAGAAATTATGGAGGCCTTTCATAATATAATTTTCTCATCTTTCTAAATATTTGAAGGTTTATAAAGCACTTTAATGCACAAGTTTGTGAGATAGATTTATCCCCATTTTACAGATGAGGAGTCAGAGGCAAAGCAACTTAATAAAGAAAGTACATGATTTGTAGACACTGAAACAATAGAGGAGACAGAATGATGATATGGTAGTACTGCCTTTGAAGTCAGAAGACCTAAGTTAAAATCTAATCTTTGATACTACCTTGACAGATCACTTCAGTGTCTCAGTTTCCTCATCTGAAAAATGAGGATATGGAATTAGATGGTCTCTTGAGTTCCTTTCTAACTTGAAATCTATGAACCTATGAAAGTGTGGTTTCTCAAAAAGTCACTTATATCTGGCTGTTCTGTCTACTCTGGTCAAGGGCAATACAAAATTATCTATAGAGCATGAACTAACAGTGCCTTGTGATAACTGCTTGTCATACTGTATACGTGTATGAGTGGTGTAAGCTAGGAACTAAAGAGGGCTTAGATTAGACTTTGTTGTTGTGGTGGTGGTGGTGGTGTCATTTCATTCATATTTGATTCTTTGTGACGCCATTTGGGGATTTTCTTGAAAGGGTTTATTTCCTTTCTAACTCATTTTACAGATGAAAGAACAAAGGCAAAACAGGGTTAAATAACTTAACCTGAGTCATACAGCTAGTAAGGTCTAAGACTGGATTTGAATTCAAGCCTTCTTGTTTCCAGGCCCAGTGTTCTTGCCACTGTACCACTTATATCCCCTTGGACTATTCTACTTTATGTCAAAAAGTGGAATACATAGCAATAGACAGAAGCAATAGAAAGAAAGAATTTTCTGGTGATCCAACAAAGATTGCCTCCTGGACTATTCTCCCTATTTCTGGTGACAATTGAGGCAGAAGCTATAGATTTGATCATCTTGAAAGCTATAATTGTGAATCCTGAACTGGGTGAAAAAATGAACCGATATCATCTGAGGTCCCTTCCTTCTCTGGGATTCTATATTCTGTGTTCTCAGAATTCATGTTTTGTGTTCTAAAGACTTTCTCTAGTTCTCACACACTGTGTTGTAAGGTTCCAGTTGTAAGGTTAAAAGTCAAAGAATCTGGATTCAAATTCTGGTGGTATCTCTTAAAATCTGAATGAATTTGAGCAAATCACTTCAGTCTCTGACCCTTTTTCTTCCTCTTTGTAATGATAGCATTGAAAAATGTGGTCTTTAATGTCCCATTCAATTCCAAATTATATGAGATGATGGTCCCTAAGCATACACATTCATTTTGACTTGTATCAGTCAGAACATGGAATTTATCAAATGTTATTAATTGACTTTGATTGACTGGAACCTTTAATCTTTCTTACCAAGGTCATGCCCTAAATTTCAAGAAACAGAGAAATATAATCCAAAAAACTAAGTTACTTTAAGGTCATGTGTGTCTGGTCATTCTTATTTATATTAACAAAGTGAAATAAAAAATTACATTATTATCTTGATCAATGACCTAAGGTACACAAATTACCACCAGCAAGCTCCAGTCTTTACTGGCTTCTCAAGTTACTCATGCTGTACCCTGTTTCATACTTTAACGATCAGAACATTCAATTATTTCCTATCTGATACAACTGTTTCATGTGAGACAGAAAATCCACATAATTGAGGGAACAAAAGAATGGGGCTTCATGCCAAAAGATAATTTTGAGAATCATTCTGAAGGAGTCACATAGCACCAAGTGAAAATGTGAGTGCTAAAATATGGAATTTTTTTTCACTCTAAGTTAAATTTTTAATTAAACTATCAGCATGATCTCTAGGTGATCAGGGATAGAGATCATAGAAGATAGAGATCAAGATCATAGAAAAAGTAGAGCAGCATGGATCTTAAAAGGATATGAAAAAGTGTGGGTGGACCATATGTAACAATGGCAAAAGTCATTTAGTCCATTTAGTCCTTGTGTTCCCCAAGGGTAAAAATGAATAGGTTGGATGAATCAGTACTAAAATTACTTCTAACTCACAAATTTTATGGTCTGGAATCCTGTTTGACTTGTTAGATGAGCTAGTAGTTGGGAAAGCTTCCTAGAAAGGGTAAACACTCATCTGAAGTTGAATCTAGTTTTTCCTTCCAAGTCTAATCTAAAGAGAGTATTAGAAATTGATGACTTTAAATCAGAGAACTTTGTATTTTCTTTATCATGTATCATTGGTTCATTAAATGCTATTTTGTTCTATATTTTGTATGAATTATGTTTTCCTTCTTCCATTACTTAATTACTATGAGGCAACCATGGTTATATTTGGAAGAATCTCATCTTTTTATGACTCTCCTTGCTCAATTTAGTCCTCTGCACATAAAAAATACTCAAAAATGTCTGTTGTATAAAGAAACAAACTCCCAATTTCATTAGTCACTGGTTCTATCTTCAATCAATGTGGCACAGTAGATAGATTTCTGGCTTGGATTTGACAAACCTTTTTTTTAATCATAGACCATAGAACTATGGCTTTAGAGATTAGAAAAATAAATAATCAAAAACAGTTCCTTTATTTTATGGAGGAGGAAACTGAGGACCTGTGAAGATAAATGATAAAATGAAGATGAAAGATTTAAGGTGACACAGGTTGAAAGTGAGAGTCAGAATTTGTACATAGGTCCTGTAACCCCATTTCAGTACCCTATTATGTCCTATCACCCTGTCATATGACCTCTCAGACTAATTTGCTTTAAGATTTTTGAGTCAATCATTTAACCTCTGCCTTAGTTTCTTCATCAGTAAAATATGGATAGCATCTACATTATAGATTTCACCAGGTTGTAAAACTCAAATAAGAACATATGGAATATACTTTGCAAATCATAAAGCTTTGTACAAATATCTGTTATTTTTATTTTGCTGATCACTGACAGAATCAACATATGGTTATCTAACACTAAAGTAAGCTGGGTACATTTGGGTAGTCTTACCCTTTAGAATTGACCTTGGCTATATGTGGGGGAACCTTACCCATTATGCTGACTTTATAGGTCACATAGTAAAGATATCTCTGGACTATAAATGAGAGATTTTGCAAAAAATATATTAAATATATATTTGGAGGACAAAAATTTAGAATCTTGTGCTTAATGATTATGTTTTTAACCTAATAGACTCTATTCCCATTCTCAGTGGTTGACAATAAATAAACAGAGATGTGTAACCATTGGTTGATATCAATTCTAATATCAATTTCACGTTAAAAATTTCAGATAAGTCATAAATGGAGAAAAATACAAACCTAAAGAATTTAACTATGCTAGAAACATAATGAGTTCATTATGCTTTGGTGAAATATTGAGTTACATAATGAGTTAAATGGCTCTTTTTATCATAGGCCCATAACACTTGAAAACTCTTCTTTTTGTCCCCATCATCCCAGGGGCAAGGGATAGTGTAGAGGTTCTTAATCCTTTGTGGTATATGATATCCTTCTCAATATTTTAGTTACCATCTTCAATAAAGATAAATCATACTTGAAAATTGTAATAAGCACTTTTTTCATTTGTATGAACAGATAATTTACATTCTTCCCCTCCAATCTAATCATAAATGGGTGTGCTTTAATTATAAAATTGACTAAATAAAACTGATATATAAATAGAACTGTATACCAATTCTATTGTATAGTGGCACTTGTTATATAACAATGTATTATATAATAATATAATACAGTATTTGTGTTGTGTATACCCATTATATGATTAGCATTTAGCATGTATTAATTGAATGAAAAATAAATTGTTCAAAGAACCCATTTGTATAGCTGCTTTTTCAGGAAGACTTCAGAGAAGTGTAGAAAGATTTGTATGCGCTCATTCAGAATGAAATAAAAAGAACTACCAAAATAATGTACACCTTCTAGTAAGACTGAAAAACATGATTGAAAAGATCATTCAAATGATTCAAGCTTCAAGAAAATGCAAGAAAATGACTAATTATCTCAGAATCCTCTAATCTGAAAGTCAGTAAACTACTTGTATATAATATTCATGCATTATCAAAGAGTCCCAATATTAATTTTCTCTGTCAATTGAAGAAGGAGAATACATTCATAAAGTAATGTTATAAAGTATGGGTCGCTTGATGTACAGTGGCTAGATCTGAAGTCTGGAAGAACTGAGTTTAAGTCTGCCCTTAGATATTTACTAGCTATCTGACCCTGATCAAGGCATGTAACCTTTATATTTTTCAGTTTCCTTATCTGTAAAATTAGTACAATAATAGCACTTTTCTCCCAGAGTTGCTGAGAGGATCAAATGAAATAATATTTGTAAAACACAGTACAATACCTGATATATAGTAAATACTATGTAAATATTAGCTATTGTTGTTGTTTTATAAAATAATACTCTTTTTTTTTAAAGAACTGAACAAGCAGAAATATAACTTACCTAGATTGATTTCTAAAATGTCTTTCCTTTGATTAATGGCATCTATATCTAGAGGGAAAGGAGATATTATTACTACTGTGTTTGAAAAGAGACAGTAAAGAAACATTTTCTGAAATTAATAAGAAATCCTTACCATTTTCGTTGGAGGGTGGGTTGATCTGAAAAGAAATATTCATATATTGGATAATAAGCATATGGTAATAAATTGTTCTCAATAGTAGAGGAGAATGGAAAGTCACTCACCGATATGGAGGCAGCAAAGACAAATAACAAGGAGAAGGATAAGCTCCTGATGACTCTGGTACAAGGCATTGTGGCAAATGAAACAATTTTTCCTGGAGGTGCCTTGTAATAAATGTCTCCTGACTTTTGCCCTGGCTATTCGTTTCTGAACTTTGACCTGCCTCTCCATACTCATTGTAGAATTTTTTTCAAAAAATGTGTTAGATTAACCAGATTAGATTATTGCTAAGTCTACTTTGAAGCCCACATCTTTGTTCATTGGGGAACCTGGGATGGAATTCACTTTTCAAGCTAAAGTTAAGGAATGAAAAAGTTAATGGCACAGCAATCATTCTGCTTTCTACAAAAGCCAGAGACTAGAATTTTCAGCCAACTTATCCCTGGGGATTGAAAATCAGGTGATATGGAAAAGGGAAATCTTTTCTGAAGTTGTTTGCTTTTTATCCTTAGATCAGATGTTCTTTACCTAGGGTGCATGAACTTCTGGTGTGTTTTTAATATTTTGATAACTATATTTCAACACAATTGTTTTTTAACTTTTATTAGGCATTTTAGTTGTCACATAAAAAAATATGTTTTTCTGAGAAGGAATCCATGGGCTTCCCTGGAGTGTCATGACACAAACCAGTTTAAGAACTTTTGCCTTATATTGCTTCTTTTATTTGAAGACATTTCAAATACCTATTTTGTACAAGATTCCCAATGGGATTCTCTCTCTCCCTCTCCTTTACTAACTAAACAGCTGGGACAACTTAAAGAAATGATACTAAGAAACTATAGTCTTATAGTCTCTCTTTCTCAAGTGCCCAGCAAAATATTAGCACAGGGGTAATTGCAAAGGATCATCTGGTCTTAGGATCAGAAGACCTCATTCAGAGCACCTCCCTGGGTCTCTACCTTGTACCTGAGCTCCCTTCTCCATCCTGGTCACACTTGGCTCTCAAGGTCTTTGAAGTCATCAGCCAAAAAAGTCACTTGCCAAGAGACTCTGAAGAAGATGATACTCTGGGAAGTTATTTTTCTATGACTTTTTAAAAGCTGTGCTCTTTTTTTAAGGTTTTTGCAAGGCAAATGGGGTTAAGTGGCTTGCCAAGGCCACACAGCTAGGTAATTATTAAGTGTCTGAGGTCACATTTGAACTCAGATCCTCCTGACTCCAGAGCTGGTACTCTATCCACTGTGCCACCTAGCCACCCCTAAAACTGTGCTCTTTTTAAATAAAAAAGGAATGCTAACCAAAAAAACATGTCCTAGATGACAATTCTGTCACCTAATTTAAAAGGACTTAGAGGATACCTTACCCAACCTAATTTTTTGAGACAAGGTCCATAGTAATTAAGTGACTTGTCCAAAGTCACATAGTAGTAAAAAAGCAAAACCAAATTCAAACCAGGTCTTCTGATTTCCCTAATTCAAATAAAAGCAGCAGAATCCTTTCAATTTTCCAGTTTTACAACAGAGACATCATCTTTTCTTAATTCTCTTTCAAGTCTGTATTTAATAAACTACCAATTATAATCCATTACAAGACCATAATTTCTTATGTACATCCTTCTCTCTACTCACATAACTACTGCCTAGTTCTGGCCTTCATTGCCTCACTCTTGAACTATTGCAACAGCTTCCTAATTGTTATTCCTACCTCAGATTTCTCCTGGATCCAATCTACCCTCTACACAGTTTCTAGGGGATATTGATGAAGCATAGGTCTTATCAAGTCACTCCCCTGCTCAAGAAATTCCAGTGGCCACCTTTCACTTCTACAGTAAAGTGTAATCTCTGTGTCTCAGAACCTCAGCTCAGCCTACCCATAAATATGGATATATATGTGTGTGTGTGTGTGTGTGTGTGTGTGTGTGTGTATGTGCAAATATATATGTATACACATATATTTGTATATATATGTTATACAAATACAGGCATATTTGTCTTGCATATGTTTGTGTGAGTTGAGGGTATATTGATGTAGTTGTGTGAGTGGGTGTGTGTATTGTGCAAAAACATATGTATGCATATACATATATGTATGAATTATAGAGAGATTGAGATCATACACATATGTGTATATATAGTTATCTATTTATATATTTATCTATCTCTCTATTTCTCTATATTTCAATCACTCTTCTTCAGCCACTCTATGATCCAAGTAAACTGGCCTGCTTGTTATTCCTTCATCATGCTTCCTTTACATATTTTTAATAAATATTTTATTTACATACAATGGTACTTTCCTGATGTTCTTCACTCAGTTGCCAATCACCCTGACTTTGCACTGGCTGTTCCCCCATATCTAGATTGCAGTCCCTTCCCTACACCCTCAATTCCTTATATCTCTTCTTTCTAGGAAGACTCAGCACCATTTATATCAATCAACCAACATTCATTAAGCAACTACTATGTGGCAAGAACTATGTGAAGCCTTGAAGCATTTCCTGATCCCCACAATAGTTAATACTTCCCACTCTCCCATCTTTATCTTTATTATATAAATTGGGTTTTTTCACCAATCAAATGTCAGTATCTTAAAGAAAAGGACTGTTTTGAGATTTTTCTTTTAGTCTTTATTACAATACTTTATATAAAGTAAGTGACTACTAAGTACCAATTGCATGAATAAATGAATGCTTTCCAGTGAAAGGTCTCATTACATTTCCCCTCTCTCCCTTTTCTTTTGCTACTACACAGAAAATTTTTTTACCCTGCCACCAAGTACTCTGACCATTTTGATAATTGGTAATTATTAATTATATTTGTAAATAAAACATGTTTATAGTTCTCTGTCCTCAATGGCTAGTGGGGGAAGTGTTCAAATATTGGGGAGACATTCCCCTTCTTAACTGAAGAGTTTGAAATCTCAGTTACCTTCAACCTAATTCAACCCTTTTGCTGATATTGTTTTAGCAGGTGTAGCTGCTGCACATACTACAGCTTCTTGGAGCTAAAAGTGAAAATTGGAGGGCAGGTGGGGACACCAAAAGTGGATAAGCATCCTGGAAAAGGGCTCAGTAAGTCCTCATACCAAAGGAAGGACAAGGAATGTCAGATAAGCATCTCATCCACTCTTTTCGATAAACATATCCTCTGCTGAAGGGGTGGAGAATGGGTGGAGACAAAGATAGACACATGTAGAATCCCTGTTGCAAAGCGGACCCTTTTTGTTTTGGTTTTATGGCTTTAATTATAGCAATTAGTTAGCTGATGTTTGCATTTTTTTAACCAGTTGGTTCCCAAGGTTTCAGTATGAACAGGGAGGGACTGGAAACTTTGACTCTTCCTTGCTGTGAAGATTTTGTGATTTAGAGGTAATAATGCCTTAATGACTTCCTATTTATTGGTTCTTTGACTTTTTTTTCAAAATGAGTTTTTATCGATGTATTTGTTTTTTTATTTCACCTTAATCTCCTCAAGTGTTTCTCTTCATCCTCTTTCCAATCAACCCATATAAAATCATAATTTTAACGGAAAAAAAGAGGAAAAATCAGCATAACTTATTGTATATTGAAAACTCTAAAAATATGTGAAACAAAAATATTTGTAGACCTCTCATCTCTGTATAAAATGAGCTGGAAAAGGAAGTGGCAATCTACCTCAGTATCTTTGCCAAAAAAGCCTTAAATGGGATAATGCAAAGTCAACCACAGCTGAATCAACTAAAAAACAACAAACCCCTTTGCAGAAGGGTGGGACAGTGATTTGTCTTAGTTTTATCCATGTTTGTTCTTTTAATTTTGCAACAATGACTTGATTTTTTTCTCAGTAGTTGTTATTTTCATTTACATTATTGTAGTCACTGTGTTTATTGTTTTCTTCCCCTGCTTTTTTCACTATGTATCAGTTCATGGAGCTCTTGCCATGATTCTCCATATTCATTATAGACATAATTTCTTAAAGCACAGGAATATTGCATTACATTCACATACCATCATTTGTTTAGTCATTCCCCAAATTCATAGACATCTACTTTGCTTCCAGTTCTTAACTATCATGAAAAGTGCTGCTATAAATATTTTGGAGTTTTTGTTTTCAGTTCTTAAGTTTCATAAAAAGTACTGCTATGATATTTTGGAGCTTTGTTTCCAATTCTTAACTACCACAAAAGTACTACTACAAATATTTTGGAGTATATAGGACTTTTTTCCTCCTGATGGCTTCCTTGGGGCAATGGAGTCTCTATTTCAAAGGATATGGATAACCTGCTTGAGTAAATTTTGAGGTACAGTAGATAGAGTCTTAGACTTGGGGTCAGGAAGACCCTGCTTCAGATATTTATTAGCTATGTGACCTTGAATGAGACCCTTAATTTCTATTTGACTCAATTTTCTCTTCTATAAAAATAAGGGAATTGAACTTGATGGCCTTGAAGATCCATTCCAGCTTAAAATTTCTGATCCTGTGATGTCACTATCTTACTAACATTCTTTTATATTTAATATTCTGTGTACAAAAGTGGAGGTATATAAATTTACCGAGATATAAACTTACCATCTGCAGACTTACAAATACTGAAAGCATTTTTGGAACAACTCTAAGTAACAACTGGACTATAGAGATAATGTTTACTTCATCCTTTTTCCATGTGATTTTGATTTATTGGAGAACTTGTCATTTCATATCATTTTGATCTTGATAATTTGGTATGGCAACACCTATTAATGACATCAGTCTTAAAATTTTTTATAGCTCAACATGTCCAAGTGATAATGATGATGAGTTTAGTCTCCAATTCATCAGTAAACTCACATTAGATACCTACAAGTTAGAGTCTAGCTTCCAAGAAAGCCTTTAGTAGAATTTATTCAGAGAAGGAAAATAGCGCTCCCTACTGAACAGGAATACCATGCTACCACAACACACTATTGTCCATTGTGGACCAACCCTTAAGAAAATAAATTCAGGCATCTTTTCATCCATTTCTCTTTTCAGGTCTCTTTACTCTTCCAGATGTCCTTTCTTTTCACCCCTCCCTAAATGTCATTTATCATATCATCTGCCCATTTATATGGGACTTTGCACTCAGACTTAGTGAAATAACTTCTTTTAAGGACTCAGTCAACAATAATCAAGTCAATATTTCTTTCAGGAAATTCCATGCTTTAAGGGGAAGAAAGAGAGTGGAAGAGATAGAGAAAGGAAATGCTTAAAAAGTTTAAAAAGCTTTTTAAGACTGTAGCATAACATTGAATTTGCAGTTAGAAAATCTGGTCAAATCCTATCCATAAAATTAAAAAATTGAATAAATAATCTCTAACTCCAAATTGCTATAGCACTAAGATATTAGGAATGGATCTTGAAACAATGAGAATGTCTGGGATACATTTAAAATTAAGTTTGTCCAAGGCTCCTCATCCATTCCACTTTCTGAAACTGGCAGGGGAAGGGAAATATAATAGTGGAGCTCACTATATAGTTGGGTCCTGAAGCTCTGACCATCAAGTTGCATTGTATCCATCTCCAATAGATTACTAAACCCCTTAAGTGTTTATGAATCAGTTCTTTCTGTTTCATTTTCGTCTCAGAATACTATTAGACTAACATAGATCTCATAACTGGAAGAAACCTCAGAGATCAGCCATTCTAAACATTCTGACCAAGAATCTCCTTTACAGCATCTCCTAAAAATGGTTATCGAGAAACCACTTGAAGACATCCAAGTACTTCATTACCTATTCACTATCTATTATGACTGCCCATTCTGATTTCAGACAGCTCTCATTGTTAGGATTTTTATACTTCTATCATTTTCTTTTAGTTCAATCCTTTGGGAGCAAATAGAATATACTTAATCCTTATTCTACTTAACAGATATTCAAATACTTGATCAGGTTAGCCCCTGTATATCTCAAGTCTTCGTACCCTCAAATCTTTTCTCTTTTTAGCTAAACATCTCCAAATTCTCCAATGGTTATTTATCTTTCATTTTTGAACAGGACAATGACATCATGGGGTGATGTGCTGAATTGCTCATAAACTGGATTTAAGTGAGACTCTTCCTGACTTACTGAAGTCCAAAGGCAAGAAAATAGTAAAGATCACTTGTGACAGCCAGGCTACCATTGCTGTCCTATCTAATGTATGACCAAGTTCTAAACACTCCACTATGCTTCCTTCAGGCACCTTCATGTCCATTGGAACAAATCTTTCTCATCCACCCATTTTGTTGAGAGGAAGTGTTCAAATATTGGGGAGACATTCCCCTTCTTAACTGAAGAGTTTGAAATCTGTCAGTTACCCTCAACCTGATTTAACCCTTTTGCTGATATTGTTTTAGCAGGTGTAGCTGCTGCACATACTACAGCTTCTTGGAGCCAAATGTGACAATTGGGGGGCAGGTGGGGACACCAAAGGTGAATAAGCATCCCTGAAAAGGGCTCAGTAAGTCCTCACACCAAAGGTGTTAGTCTTTCTTGAAAATCCTATATATCTCATCCTTTAACTTGGGATGATCTTTCACCCTATAGTTACCTTATGGCAGTCTCCACTCTCCTCACCATGGCATTTATTTGTTTTAGTCATAAAATGGTGGGATGAGATTTAAATTAGAAAAGTTCTTAACCCTTTCTGTGGCAGATACCCCATTGTCAGTCTATGAATCCATACTCAGAATGATGGTTTAAATGCATAAAATTTTGCAAAAATGCATAAAAAGAAAATTAATAAAATAATAATAATTATTAAAATATTGTTGTTATTGTTGTTTTCAATCATTGACCTCAGTTTAAGGAACTTTGGTCTAGAAAAAAAGTTTGTTCCCTTGTAAGGAAGGTGGGATGTTAGGCTTCCACAAGAAAATAAGAGATTCTTAGTTATATTACAAAGACTGGGGTCTGCCTGTGTTGATGCCTATGGGCAGGTATGTGGGTATAAGACAAAAGAATTGAGGCTGACCTGATCAAATCTGAGACTAGTTCAGACCTGCCCCATTTGATTCCCAGTTGACCCAGAATGCTTGTCCTTTACAGGTGTGCCTACTCTAGTACGTTCATACATATTACTGTTCACTCCCCTATGCTCATTAGTATAATGAGCAAGGGAGGGAAAACATATAGGGGTGAATGTATCGATTAGATTGTGACCCCAACCAATGATTGGCATAAAGGGGAGAAAAAAGCCTTTCAAACTTCATTTAAGACTGGACATTGTCATAATTCACAGCCTTCTCTCACTGGAAGAGATGGTCCTTCTTTACAAAGAAAAGTTAATAAAAACTATTTTAATCACTCTGGACTCAGTATTTATAATTACAAACCATAGATAACATCCATGAAATAAATATAGTTAGAGCCACATCTCAGTATGAAGGAAACTTCTTAAACATTCTGCCCAAGAGAGCCCCTCCCTGAGAAATAGAGTTTGACAGCAAGATGCTTCCATTCAGCTGAACCAAAACAGAAACAGGCATTTGGATGCAGAACCAGTCTGACCATTTGTGGACCTTTCTGCCTCCCTATCAGGTTCATACTGGTCATTCCAGAGATTTTAGGATAAGAAACAATGTGAGCAGAAAGAAATCAAAAAGTCCAAATAGGATCAGGAAACAGGAAGACCAGACTTGAACTAACTTTCATTTGCCTGAATCTGAAAAAGAGAAGCAGAGCAAAAAAAAAAAATCTATTTTAATTTTTTCAAAATAAGCAGTTCTATTTATTAAAGTTGGATTTTTTTTAAAAAAGCAACAGACTTAAATGTGGGAGTCTTGGGTTTGAATTTTGATTCTGCCATTTACTATCTCTATGACCCTAGGTGAGTCATTGAATTTCATTTTACTAAAGGGTTGGACTGTCCTTGTACAAGGTTCCTTGTACATCTATGATCCTAAGGTGTACAATAAATCATGAACCAGGTATAGATCAGAACCATGGGGCTACAATATACTTTATGATCCCTCAATGTATCAGGTGTTGTGTGCTGTGAATGAAAATTCAAAAATTATATGGCACTCATAGGTCAAAACATAACATGACACAATGTACTACAACATATATATGCAGTATATATATATATATATGTATATATATATGAATATTACATGTTTTCCTGACATCTATTGACTCTAATGAAGGTATAATCTTATTTTATGTGCTTATCTTTCTTATTCAAAAAAAGAGGGGGGCTAAAAAGAATCACAGAAAAATAGACATTTGATTACGTAAAATTTTAAAACTTTTACACAAATGCAATATACTTAAAAATAGGAGAAAAATATTAACTGGGAAAAAACAATTACAAGTCTCTCTTAAAAAGATCTTATAACAAGATTTATAAGGAATTGATTTAACTAGGTAGCAGAATGAAAAAAGTATCAGACTGGAAACAGGAAGTCATCTTTCTGAGTTCAAAATGGGCCTTAGACACTAATTGTGTGACCTTGGGTAAGTTCTATAACACTATTTGCCTCAGTTTTCTTAACTGTAAAATGAGATGGAAAAGGGAATGTAAGCCACTCCAGCATCTTTATTAAGAAAACAACAAACTGGAAACATGAAATGGGGCTGAAATGACTGGGCAACAACAACATAAAAATAAGCCTTATTCCTCAGATAACAAACAAATGGTCAAAAGATCTGAAGAGGCAGTTTACAGAGAGGAGGAAATCCAATCAATAAACATGAAAGAATTTTTCTAAATCACTAATAATTAAAGAAATGCAAATTAAAGCAACTCCAATGTAATGCTGATGATAAGACTCCACCCTCCAAATGGAATTGTAGGTCCAAACCAAAAACAGAAACAAAAAACAAAAACTTTTTTTTTATTAAAGTCATTTGCCTCTGGGAGAGGCAAATAGGATTTCTGAATTGCCTGGAAAAATTCAGGATGGGGTTCTAATTGTGGGCAGACTTTTAGCCTAGGGAATCTTTTTGTTTTAATCCTTTAATTAAGTAAAGCTGATGAAAACTAAGAGGTTTGCTTATTTGATCCTGAAAGCTAACAATACAAAGAGACTCAGGGAGAAAATAGCTTCAACAACTACATTTCCCTTAAAGCAATATTTAGTAATTTCTGATTCTTCTGACAAATGCAAGTGATTTCTGACCCTATTTTTGTGACCTTGGATGAGTTATTTAATCTAATTTAATCTGGTATTCGAAGCCCTCCATGATCTGGTAGCACATTTTCTAATTTTATGTCATATTTTGCCTCCACACATACTTTATGTTCCATTCAAATGAAGGTCTATAACCTAATCACAGTCTTCCACTCTTCATTCTCCATCACCCCATCCCTTAACAATCAATTGGCAATACCTGACTATTCTCCCTCCACAACAATTTTTATCTCTTCCTCTTATTCAACACTGTCAAATTTATCATCCTCAGATCCTTCTCACCTTTTACCTAGACTATTGCTACGGAAGCTTGGAATAACTTCCAGTCTCTCAACTTTCTCATGGTTTATCCACACAGATACTAAATAAATATTGATAAAGTGTAGGTCTGACTATATTGCTAACTCCACTGCTTAAGAAGCTTCAGTAGATCCCTATTGCTCTAGGATAAAAGAGGAACTTCTCTAATTGGCATTTAAAATCTTTCACAATCTAACTTCAACCTATTTTTCCAGGCTATTAATATCCTTGTCCCCAAGTTCACTAAGATATCGCTAAACTGGCCTTGGGAATATCTAATATCCCATATCTAACAGTTTGATACCTGAAGTGTTCTTTATCCTTATCTCTGTCTCTTGGAATCCCAAGGTTTTTCAGGGCTAAGCTTAAGTGTTATCTCCTACATGAGGACTTGCTACCAGTTAGGGCCCTCCACCACAAAATTACTTTGAATATATTTTATATTTGCCAATTTCTATCCATATCATTTCCCCTTGTGGCAGCAGTATTATCCTAACCACCATCCTCATGGAACTTAAGGTAGTTTTCCTTAAAAGGTACCGAAAACCATCCTTGAGACTTGACACAGGTTGTTGATATCAAAGGACAAAAAAGCCATTTTGCAAGCAAAGAAACTTTTGTCAGCTGAATAAGATAAAGAAGTCATCTGTGCCCAGCCTTGTTCAACACTTTTCTCCTTATGATTGAGTGAATCTTGTGTTAACTGTTGAATCAATATAGGTTATTATTTTGATCTAATGACAAACATAAATTTTTGTGATTTGATGCAATTCAAGACAAGGTAAGAAAATCTCAATGATTTCCCACCTTAAGGGAAGGAATTTTTTTCATTTTTGTCTTCATAGTACCTGCTTATTTGTTGCTATATATGAGTTGCTATATAATGAATGTTCTTTAAACTTGAATCAAAATTTAATTGAAACAGGCTATTTACTAACATTTTTACATGCCTTTAGTACTCATACTGCCCAAACTTTTAATGTGTTACCACAGCATCCTTTAAAACACAACCCAAATATCACATCTTTCATGAAGTCTTCTTGAGAGATGTCATATAATAGTCTTATAACTCCTTTATACATTTGTGATCTATTATTTATGTAATAATAATAATAATGATGTCATATCACTTTGCTAGACTGTAAGGTCCCTGAGACCAAGATATATTTCTTATCTAAACATCTATATGCCCTGAACCAAGCAACACAGTAGGAAATTAATAAATGTTTATTGAATTTATTCTCCTTTTTCTTCTCTAGTTCCACTTTTCCCTTTCTCTTTCCTTCTTTTACTTTAACTAACTTGTTTTACTTTCTCTTATTAACTCCTACTTTCTTCCCTCTTAACAGCCAACAGCTTAGGCTGCTCCAGTACAACCAAGGACATGGCTTATCCCAATAATAATCCATCTGATTAAAGAGACTACTAATGTTATTTCCATGTATAAAAACTCCACAGAGCCAAGTTAATCTTGAATTGACTTGAAGATGCTGTTTGGGGGCTAAATTACTGTATCATTGAATACTATTTTTTAAATGACTTAAAATAAGAAACTTCCAAGACATGAAAAATTTAAGGATAGAAAAGTAGTAATGATGTGATTGAAAATGTATAGAATTCAGATTTCCAAAACCTAGTTTCAAATTCCAGGTCTACCACTTCATTGACAGAAATACTTACCAACTGTACATGATCCTTGATCTGTAAAATGGCATCGCAATAATGTCTAAATTCCCTATTAAACAAGGTTATTGTGAGGATCGTGTGTGTCTGTGAATGCTAAATTACTATATAAATATTTGATGTTGCTACCATTTCTAGTGGCAGCTAGATAGTAGAATGGGATGGAGTGTTGACCTTGGAGTTAAAAAGACCTGAATTCAAATTCTACCTTGGACACTTGGATTCAAAGTCAGCTCCTCCAACTGAAGGACATACATACATACACACACATACATATTTATATAGCAGAAATATAAAATGGGAATAATACTAGACCTACTTACCTCTTAGACTCTAGAGGTGGAGGGGAATCATGCAGGTCCTTTAGTCCAACCCCCCTCATTTGATGGATAAAGAACCTAAAGCCCAGAGAGTTTCTCAAAGTCACATAGTTAATAAATAGCAGAGCCAATATTCAAAGCCAGGTCCTCCAACTAAATGTGCTTTCAGCTGCATCTCATATAATTTTGAAGATCACAGAATCAAATGAGCATAGATTTAGAGCTGGAAGGAACCTAAGATCTCAAGTGGAAAATCATCTAATCCCACTCCTCTAATTTTACAAAAGAGAATATAAGTCTATAGAAGTTAAAGAACTTGCTGGGAATCAGGTTGACAGTCAGGATTTAAAGCCAGATCTTCTGTATCCATCTCCAGTTTCTTTTTCACTGCAATACACTAATAATGATATGAGGATTTCCAACTGTTAATTTAAAGCATAGAGCAGGTCCTTAGCAAAATATAGTCAGAGCTCAGAATTCTATAGTATATATAACTTTGGGGTTAATAATTTTCCTTCTTTGGGTCTAAGTTTCCTCATCTGTAAAATTAGAGAGAGAAATATTAGCTCATTTAGCTCTAAAGTTCTGTGATTTTATTTTATATTTATTTCCTTGACACTTTTAGATTTCTTTTACTACATATGCATTTGCTGTTTGGCAGTATTATTTGAAAGCATTTTGTCCACCAGAGGGCATTATTAGAACAATTTTTCAGGTACCCCAAGTTCTTATTAGGATTCTCTTCTATCCATACATTCTCATTTACTTTTTTCCTTAGTGTTTACTGCATTCTTCTAATTCTGTTTTTTTTTCTTTTTGCATTTTTTGCAAAAAAAAATTTCTTTTGCACTTCTTTCTATTTCTCAGACTTGTTCATAATTTCATTATTCCATAACATTAATGTAGCATAATTTACTTAGCCATTTCAGTGGTGATACAGAGGATAAAGTATTAAACTCAACATTAAAGACCATCTGAGTTTGGATACTATATGAGATATTTCCAAACCCTGTGACTCCAGCTTCTATGAGCCTCAGTGGTCTTGTCTGTAAAATGGGAATAATAATAGCATATATAATCAGGATTGTTGTGAGATTCAATTAAGATAATGTAAAGTATTTTTCTGGCTTCAGGAAATCTAGGAAAACTTGTACACTCATGCAATCTGAAGTGAGCAGAACCTGGAGAACACTTTAAAAAGTAAATAATAGTGTAAAAATGATCAACTGTGAAAGACTATACTTCTCAAGTCAATGATTCAACACAATTCCAAAAGATTCATAATGAAAAATATGATTTCCCTCCAGGGAGAGAACTGGTGAACTCTGAATGTATATTGATTCATACTTTTTGTCACTTCATTTTTATTGTTTTATTTTGAGTTTTCTTTTGCAGCATAGCTGATATGAAAATGTGTTTTGAATGATTTCACATATATGATCAATATCAAATTATATGCCTTCTCAGGGAGAAAATTTGGAACTCAAAATTTTTTAAGTAATTAGAAGATGCTTCACAAAAATAATAATTCATATCTAAAAATAATAATAAAATATATTAAAAAATAATAAAAGAAAAATGTATATCTAAAAATAATTTTAAAAAATAAAATAAATAAATAAACTTTAAAGCAGCGTGAATTTGGAATTTCTCAGGATAAAATACCATTAAGTCCATTTTCATTCATTGGGAGGATGGTATTCCTGAGTCCCACAGAATACATTGCCAAGCAACATTTCCTGGGACAATTAAGGGCCAAACTATGATTTTGAACTCATTAATAGAACTTCTCCTGCCATTGATAGTTTGCCTAGACTCATTTCCTAAAGATAACAAACCCCTCCTCTTTAAATTTCCCCATCCCAATAATACTGGACCCTAGCTGTTGGCAAACAAATCCCCACTTCAATCCTTACTCCCCATTCTATAGCTCCAGATCTGCTGTCTTATTCACCAAACAGTACTCTTTCTCATCCTCATTCCATCATTTGATATTTACTGAAACTTGACTCCTCACTGATGAGTATCTATCTTCCCCTTCTCAGCAATCCTTCTTGAAAAATATGTCTTCATTCAGTACTTCCACTTCCTCTTCTCTCAGTCTCTTTTATACCATCTAGCTTCCTCTCTCATTTAAATGGAAACTGCTCTTTCATAAGCTACCAAATGTGTACTTAAAGATTAAGTGACATAGTCTTCCATTTTCATGATACATCTTGCAAACACAATTTATTGCATGTTATCACCTCATTAAAAAATCTGCCATTTTTACCTCTCTTTCTATTCCAGCACTTAATAAAGCACTTGGTTTACATTATAAGCACTTAATAAATATTTGTTGACTGACAGACTTTTCTCAAATTTCATCCTTCCTGATACTATTGGTCACCTTCTTTTGAATGTTCTCTCTTTTCTGTTTTTTTTTTCTGACTACAAAATGAGTTTCAGCTTCTTTGTTGAATACATGTCTTGCCCACTAGTTTTGAATATAACTAAGGGTTCTTAGCCACACCATATCTCTTATCCATTTTTCATTTGGAGATTTTGTGAAATTCCATGGGTTTCTCTGCAAATGACACCCAGATGTACATATACAGCCCCAGTCTCCCTCTTGAGCTTTTTTAAGTTACAGTAAAATGAAATATCACAAACTACCTATTGAACATTTCAAACTTAATCTATCCAAAACCAAAATTTAACTCCTTTACACTTACTATTCAAACAACAAACTCCACTTCATAACCATCATTTCTGTTTCTAAGATCTGTAAAATGAGGATAACAATAGCACCTACCTCCCAGGGTTGTTATAAGGATCAAGTGAGATAGTAATTATGAAGTTCTTTGCAAGCTTTAAAGTATTTTTAAATAGCTAATATTATTATAAAGATATGACCAGGTTATAAAGGACTTCCTCTTTGCATATGCTATTCTACCTGGTTTTAACTATAGGGAACAGTAGGCAGGAAGTTGGGCAATGGTAGGGTGGGAAGATACCTTTCCTTGAATAAGCTCATCATTTCAATACTCACCACCATGCTGCTACTGTACTGCTACTGTAACTACTGCTTGGGCATGTTCCTTAACTTCTCTGGGTCTCAGCTTCCTCCTTTTTAAAATGAGAGAGTTATATGGACTAAATGATCTCGCAGGTTCCTCCCAGCTATGAACTTCTAAATTACTAACTCTCTGTCTATGAGCAAGACAATTAGCTAGCTCAAGACTAGATTGGCACCAGCCTCCTTTCCCTTTTGTTTGGAAGGCTGGTGGACAAGAGTGTCAAACTTTTCCTTTATAGAGGGGAAGAATCTGTATTTTTACCTCACTCCACTTTGTATCTGCCATTCTGACTAGCTTAAATCTCATGGAAACCACATGGAAAAGATGTCTCCATACTGGGAGCTTCCTAGGGTCCCATTACTTTCCCCACTACCACCCCACCCCCACATACACATATGCACACACCACACTTATTTTTTGCTTCTTTTTGTGTTTTATCTGTCCTTCTAGATTGCAAGCTGACTCAACTCAGACCCATTAGTGAGTTAGGGGAATGTCCACCTTAAGCATGTGAAGACTTGCCCCAGAATGCGCAGATGAGAACAATCTGTTTAAGTGGCCATGAAGGCTACTTTGCAGGCATTGTAGAGTATTTAGAATGTGTTTAGACATTGAAGATGCCAAGGTTCCCCCCCCCCATTACATCCTGGGGTCAATGCCAGTCATTCTAACTTTTGTTCTGCCACTGAACTTTGATGACTTTGGAAGAGAGAGTAAGGCTGCTGATATTATGTAGCTCTGTCTCAATTAAATCCAATTCACAAGCAAGTCAATACATCACCCATGATGCCATTGGTCTTTGAAAAGGAAGGACAAACTACAGATTGTAAACTACTGGAAGGCAGAAACTGTCTTTCTTTTTATTAATTGTAACCTTAATTATTATGCTTGCACAAAGTAGAAGCTTAATAAATTTTTTTTTTAAATACTGGATTGCATTGAGTTTAAATGTCAAAATAAAGATATGTATATATATATATATATATATATCAATGAGAAAACCTAAGTGGAAGACAGGGCACTATGAGGGGAAGAGTCTAGGACTGTAGTACATGGATGGCACTGGAAACTAGAAGGAAAGTTAGAGAGTTATTAAATACACATGGGAATAGACTTCATCATGGTATTTCTTCCATCTTGATCTGTCTACTGCTTACCCCCAACCCCTATGGAGTTGTTACACAGAAAACCTGAGTGAGTATAGGTCTGATCATGGTAATCTACTTAGCCAAAAGTTGAATGGTGAACTCTCTGTTAGTAAATATAATGGTCCTTTTTTTCTTTTTCTCCCCCCCTCAATCTCTTTGACTGTTATTTTGCTTTTAATACTATTGATTACTTCTTGGATGCAGGATTTGCATAGTAAATTGTATTGGTCTTGAAGTCAAGAAAATATATATATATTAAATCCAAGTCCCTAAAATAAAATGTCATAGTGGAAAGAATGCTGTATTTGGAATAGGAATCGGGGATACAGATTCTATTAACCAAAGACCTCCAGGCCCATAAACATGAAATAAAATAAAGTCTGATACAACAATTAAAAACATTTATTGTCTTCACAAAAGTTTGTTAGGGAGAAAAGATACTACAAGGGAGCAGAGAGGAAGAGAGTTTCTCAGGTGCTCAAAAAGGAGTGGGAAAAGGGAAGATACTATAGTTTCTAGTTTTGAGCAAGAAGAGGGATGGGGGAAGGTGTAAGGAAGATAAAAGCCAGAAAGTAAGGTATTTTGAAAGTCCTGAATCTGCAACTTTGCTTAAATTGTTCAAGGCCGGTCCTGCCTTTGCAGTCATCTCCAATTTCATTTAGCGTTCACAAAGGATCACTGGTATGTCAAGGAGTGCTGAGTCTCAGAATTCCTTCTAATTGGCTGATTTGTTGTATAACCCCATTGTCCTGCTCCCCTGTAAAGAAGGGAAGTTCTAACTTCTCTAACAAGTTACTATACTCATTATAGAACCTATATCCACACTTCAAATTCCAATTCTATTCATTCCTTTCTCTGTAACTACTGCTTGGGCATGTTCCTTAACCCCTCTGGGTCTCAGTTTCCTCCTTTGTAAAATGTAAATGATCTCTCAGGTTCCTCCTGGCTATGAGCTTCTAAATTACTAACTCTATATCTATTAGCAAGAAAACTAACTCTTTGAACTTCAATATATTCATATATAAGATGAAATTAATTATGATTAGAGGGTTGTTGTGAGGCCCAAATAAGATAATGTATGCAATGATTTGAAAAAATGTCATTTAATATTTCATAGCTATTTCCTTGTGGTTCTCCTACTAGACCCAAAGAAAATGTTAATTGGTTCAATGTCAGTTTAGAAGGAGGAATTTAGTAAAGTGCTACAAAGATCTATGTTTGTTCTATCTATTGATCACTTCTTATGAATGACTTGGCTAACACCATAGATGAAATGTTTATAAAATTTGTAGATTATGCAAAGTCAAGAAAAATAGCTAATACATTAAATAATAGCATGAAAATATGAATATTATACTATAATGACAGTGTATATATTTATATAGTGCCTTCAGGTTTGCGAAGGACTTCAAAATCATACTATATCAGAGTCTAAAGATCATTCTGTATGAGGATTCACTGAAAGAATTAGGGATGTTTAATCTGGAGGAGTGAATATTTAGAGGTAGACATGATAACTTTTTCTGTTTTTGAAGGATTATCATACAGAAGGGGAGTAGACTGGTTCTCTGCTTTGATTCAGAGAGTAGAACCAATAGCTATACACAGAAGTTGCAGCCAGACTTAAGCTTGTTCTAAAAAGTTTCTATATTGAAAAGTATTATATTATTTAAGTTGCCAAAGAATAACTATGTACTATAGGTGGGTCTGAGGAGTTAATGAAACCAAATCTGTACCCTATGAAACTGAAACTGCTATTAGATGGTCATCTTCCTTAGTATACTAATATATAACTTTCTTGCTCAGGATCACACAGTGTCTAAGCCCAGATTTGAACTCAAAGATGAGATTCTAGGCCAGGGGCTCAGTCTACTGCATCATCCAGTTCAAAAACATGAAGACCTAGATTCAAGTCTTATCTCTGTTGCATAGTAGTTATGTAATATTGACCTTGAACCTGTCACTTAACCTCTTAGTACTTGTAATTTTTCAAAAAGGATTAGTTTTCCCTAAAAAGGACACAAAATTGTCTCTGACCAATTGCCCAGTTTTCAGTTTCCTGGTCATCTAAGGAAATTAAAAGACCTTCTTATATGCAATCAAGATTTCTCCCTGGGCTCTTCAGGAACTCAGGTTGAAAAATTTCCTCATATTTCTTACCATTTCAGCATCTACTCTTTAAGACAAGTTGGAGACTTAATTATGGTTCTTCTGATGAATTTCTGAAGACCATGAAAGTTAACAAATACTTCACCATATATTGTCCTCAATACCTGGCACATTTTTCTCATGGACCTAAGGTGGGAGAGGTGAAGAGAAAAGTAAAATGTTGCATAAGTTTGTCATATTAGGACAAAGTAAACTTCATTTTTCTGATTGATCAATGAGTTGGAACTGTCTCATTTCATTTCAAAATTGAACTTGAACTAAGAATACTGGTATTAGGCTGTCTCTAACACCTTCCTGGTGGGCTACTTCTTGAATACTTCTCTATCTGGCCATCTTAAATAACATTACTTCTTATGTTACCTCCACAGCTAGTTTGTAAACCCCTGAAAAACAGAGGTTGCTTTTACATTTTTGCCTTTTTTCTGTGTCCTGACTTTGCCTGACACATAGAAAGTACTTAGTCAATTGTTATTGATTTATTAATTGATTGATGCCAAGTTTGAAGGCCATCTCCTTTAAGTACTTGGAGTGTGCCTGGAGCTACTTTGAAAGCAGCAGATGTTTAATTTTTCAGCATGAAGATTTGGGCCTAATTTATTGTTTCTTGATTTTCAAGTAATAAAAATATTAATAATTAAGATTAAACTTAAAAGTACATCAGGTGTGCAGTATTTCACACATACCCCATTCTTCCCCTCTCCCCCACCCCTCAGGAAAGTTAGTTGCTAAGTTTTTACCAGCATAGTTCTGGTGTTCACAAAGTGTTCAGCCAGGAAATAAGCTAGGACTTGGGGGAAAAAAGGAAAACCCAGCAAAAGTTAAATGGAACAGAAACAAAGCAGACATAAAATGTCTGAGCTTTTTGTTTTCATAAACTCCTTGGGATGATGCTTTCACTGTAAAGTCAACAGAACTGTGATGTTCTTTTAGCAATTACAAAATAAGCAGTTTTCTATGTCATAGATTCAATTTGAGGGAACTCTTGGAGCCATTTTCTTGCCTCCACTTTCTGCTCCACTGAGTCAGAGATGCTTGAAATACTCTTTCCCCCACCCCATTTTCAATGTCAAATACAGAAGTATGAATGTCTTCCTTCTGTTGAATTCTATAAAAATGCAAATATTTCTGGAAAGGTGAGGTTCAGTTTTTGATAGGTGGCAAACTAACCTGCTTAGAAGATTCTCAGAGGATCAGGGTCAGTACATGCTCCTTCAGTTTAGTTTAAGTCCATCCCACAGATACCCCTTTTAGTCTCCCTGGGCTATTAATGACTTCTTCTTTGAAGTTATATTTTAAGTATTCTAAGTATACCATCTATGTACTTTATTATTTACATGCCATCTCTATGATGAAAATGTACAGTTCTTGAAGGCAAGGACTGGTTTTTGCCTTTCCTTGCCTCCCCAGCACTTAATACATATTAAGTTATCAAATGACTGAATCCAAAGAAATCTATGCAAAGGTTAATCACTATTGTATTGAACACTATCTATTATCCTAAATTTTGAGCTAATTATATCCTTAGTCTTATTCTCCTAGTTTTTCTATTTAGCTTTGGTGTTGCTGGCACCAAAGATCAGTTCCTTGGTTTCATGTTCTTGACATCTGATCTGGGGTGTTCACAGAGGACTAGTACCTATGGGTGGGAGGGCTTAAGTCCTTTTCATGAGGACTGCTCATCCACTTTTGGTGTCTGCCTGTCTCCCAATTCCTTGCCTGTGACTCCAAGCAGCTTTAGTATGCCCAGCAACCACTTCTTGGTAAACTATCTCAGCAGATGAGCTAAACTAGGTGGAGGGTAACTGACAGGCTCAGACTCATTAGTGAATTAAGAGGGTCTACCTCCATGTAGTGAATACTACTCCCAGCAAAATGTGTGTATGAGAACAATGTCTTTTAACAACCATGAAGATGACTGAAGCAGGCATTGTAGAATGCTTAGAATTTGGTCAGACATTGAAAAAACCAGAGTCACTTACTGCATCCCAGAGCATCATCAGCTGTCCTAACTATCCTGCCCCTGAACTCTGGAAGAGAGAGACTGATGACTTTGTACAACTCCACTCCACTTAAATTCAGTTTGCATCTAAATCAAGACATCACACTGTGATGTTATTGGTCATCTCTGAAAATGAAGGACATACTAAAACAACTTTTTATCAGCATCTTTTACATGAACTTGGTGGGAGTGTCCTATGTGTTACATTAGCCCCCCAACTACTCTCAATCTACCTGCCAATCACCAAGGACTACAACCAAACCTTGCCCCAGTTTAGGTCATCAGTCTTAGTAGCACCAATTAACTTCCAAGCCTTGCCATTTCCTAGTGGGACAGAATAGATCTAGTCCAACATCAATGTTTTAAAATTCAAATATTAGGAGTCAGAAAGTTTAAATGATTATTCAGGGTCATGAAACCAAAGCCAGGATTTAAACATCAGTGCTAGTATTCCAAGTTTTCCTTTATATAAAGGGTAGAATAGTTCTTTTGACCTGAACAAAGACACAGCAGGAAAAATGGGGGTAGGAAGTTGGAAAAAAAAGAAACTGGGGATAAAGAAGACACATTTTGAAATCTTGCTGGAGATTGATATTGTCTAGACTCTAATATAAACCTTCAAAACCTACATGGAGGGTAAGATTAAGGAGTAGAGGAAAGACAGGGTTTTCTCTGTATTTAAGTGAGATTATATATTTTTGAATACAATCAAGGTTAAGTGACTTACCCAGAATCACACAGCTAGAAAATGTCTGAGATTCGATTTTAAATAAGGTACTCCTGATTCCAGGGCCGATATATTCATTGTACCACCCACCTATTCTAAGTGAATATATTTTTAAAATTCTTTAGGGATCAAAGTAAACACTTGAATCCTTGAATACTTTCCCTGGGAAGAAAGGGGACCACAAGAGGTGAAAGCATTTTAAGAATTTTATTTCAGAGAATTCATATCAGATAAGTACATAAAAACAATATCTAAAATTATTCTTTAATGGAGAATAAAGTTAATGCAAAATATGGAGGAATTAATTCATGTGAAAAATGGGGAAACAAAAACATATAGAATGGTCTATGGAAATGGCTTCCTAAGGCAGAGGTTAGATTTATTGTGACTTCTAGAAGGCCAAATTCTTACTTCTAGCACTTTGCCTAATTTTTCTAAAATTATATTTGTGACTAAGGAACCACCATAATATTGCTTACAGATCCTTGTTTTTATAGCAAGTAAAACTATGAAGCAGAAGAAAGCAGTGGATAAACTCTTAGACCCTTCCACTCTAGAATATTGATTTTTTTCCTCTGAATATATAAAATAAATAAATTTGTATGAACATACATTTGAAATGGAAGGGCTCTATGGTACTATTTAGTCCAATCCCCTCATTTTATATGTGAGGAAACTGAAGCCCAGAAAAATTGTGACTTTGTCAGTCAGTATGACATTGCATTCCACTATGAACAAAGGTTCAAACCCAGATCTTCTTAGTCTAAATAAGGTGTTTTTTTTCCTTCATTGCCCCAAATTCCTGGTTAATTGGCCTATTTTCTCAGGCAAACAAAACAAATTTTTCTTTAGTATTGAGGAAGGAAGTAGGCCCCCAGACTACATTTTATCCTATAATATTAGAACAAAAAAGGAACCTAATTCAACCTCCTGACTTTATAGCTGTAGGAAGTGATTGAAGCCCACAGAGAAGTGATTTGTCCAAAGTCATACAGCTAGAAAAGTTTCATTGTAACAATCAATGACACCACCCTACCCTGGTATTAAAAGCAGATCACTTCAGTCTGTTAGGTAAATATTTACCATTCTGCTGGAATAATATTGCTGCAATTAATTGTGTCACCATGCACCTGTTGTTTTGTCTGAGAAGCCTATTTCCATAAGTTTCTTCTGAAGGATACGCCCTCTGTTAACCTCTGAATTTTAGTTTTCTCATCTGTTAATTGGAGACAATGATGCCCATGCTACCAGCCTCACAGAATTGTTACAGGGCTCGTATGAGATAATGAAAACTTGGAAGCACCAATTGAGCACCAAGTTTTGTCATGATTATTATCCTTTATTTTGACATAAATGTGCCAGGGGGACCACTTCAATCCCCAAAGGATTAGTTGAATGCCTGCTCTATATGATGAACTAAGATAGGTGCTGAAAACTGCAGGACTGTGAAACAGACTAGAAAAGCATAACATGAAATTTTGATAGATTGTCTATAACATAAAATTAATTAGGGATTTTGATGATTAGAGTTTGGTAAGACTTTGAAGAAACCTCTTATCATTTACTCATGATGTTTTACTATTGAATTCCATAAAATTGCAGGATTACCTGGGCCAAAGGGAAGAAGAGAATTTAAGACAATATGATTGCCAACCAAGCATCCCCCCCACACGCACACACACTGTGAATCCCCACAATATCAGGGAAAGTGGTGATAGCTGATTCGTGGGTTGACCACAAATTCTACTGATTGTGAAGATGTGTTTCAGGCCAAATATGGAAAACAAAATGTATATTCTAATCGATACAAATGTCATACAAATGTGGCAAGTGTCAACTTTTCAGTTACCTAGCTATCTCCTTTGCCTGTTAAGTTGCATAGAAGATGCCAACCTGAATTGGTAGAAAGAGTTTTCTCATTAAATAATGAAGACTGAAATGAGCAAAACTGAGAACATTGTCTACAGTAACAGCAACATTGCTCTAAGAAAAACTTTGAATGACTGTTGTTTTAAATATTATAAATACTCAAACTACAAAGGATCATGAAGAAAGATTTATCCACCTCCAGAGAAAGAACTGATAAATATAAGTATGTATATTATGGTTTTACATATACATATACATATATATATATATATATATATATATATATATATACATACAAAAAATTTGTATCTAATGATAGCCTTCTCTAGAGCAAGGAGAAGAAGGAGGGAGAAAAAATAAATGCATAGCAGAGAGCAAAAATCTTCAACAGTGGATAGAGCACCAGCCTTGGAGTCAGAAGGATCTGAGTTCAAATTTGGCCTCAGACAATTACCTAGCTGTGTGACCTTGGGTAAGTCACTTAACCCCACTTCCTTAAATTTTATAAAAAAGGAAAAAAAACTTTGAAGGAATCACAGAAAAGCAGGATATCTTTAAAAACAATGTGTAGTGTAGTATTTATTACATAGTCTTCTTTACAAAGCAAACAGTTGGAATAGAAATTTATGATTATATATTATTATTATATATTATATATTAACTAATCTTTTTAAAGATTAAAAATTAATCTTTTTAAAACTAATGTTTTACTATGTATATAAAATGTTATTTTTTGTCTTTTTGTATTTAAATTCAAAATAATTTTTTAAAAAAGAATTTTCCTATATGGGGGTTCCTTATATTAATTAAATAACAGGTCCAGTCCCAGCCCAGTTAGGGGTTTATCTACAGGGGGATCTACACAGATTAGGGACCCCTTAGTCCAGGCCAATCCTAGGAATAAACTTTTCATTCCAGAGGATATAAGTGTATGCAAATCTAACAAAGAAATAGCATAGTACAGACTCCTAACTGAGCCTTAGGAAAAGTTTGCCTCATAAAAACAGGCTTTGTCACACCCTTGGAACAATAGTGCTTAACTGGTATCTGGTCTGTGTTGTTGAGACCTGTGCTGGTCTATGCTCCACTCTCACCTTGGTTTGGTAGACTTTTCCTGATGACTTTCCTAATTGACAGGGTATCTAGCTTTATCTTAGTGATTTCCCTTGACAAGCTGCTCGCAAGGGATTCTTAATGTAAATTAGCCCTACCATTTAGAGTCTGATGAGGGCCCCAAGTTTTCTGAATCTTATTCCTATTTACATTCTGGTTAGGCCTTGGGAGAGTCTTTTCAAGTTCTTGTTTCTTAAGTTCCCATTCTTCATCTTTCTGATCCAAGGGCAGTCCCTTCTCCTGGGCCATTAATCGATAGGCCTGACACTCAACTTCAGCCCTAGAAAAGAGAAGATAGGGGAAGGTTGTTTACCATTTCAAAAACATATCCATTTCAAAAATGAAGATGGGACAATCTATCAGGACATGGGACTTCCGTGATAACACAGACTAGGTGGAGTATTGGATAAAGAATGAGACCTGAATAAGGAAAATCTGAGTTCAAATTCTTGGCTTCAGACAGTTTTTAATTATGTAACTTTCAACAAGCCAGGTAACTTCTTTTTGCCTCGGTTTCCTCAACTGTAAAATGGGATAATAAGACCTACCCAAAAGGATTGTTGTGAGGATGAAATGAGATAATTATTTTAAAGTGTTTAGCATGGTTCCTGCATTTAGTTGGAATTGTATAAATCTTTTCCCTTCCCTTACTCTAGTATAATAAGAATATAGTATCTGAGTGAAAAATTAACAAAGATATCTTCAAACAAAACAGAAACTGAATATTTTAAATATTCCCCCACCTGGAAAAAATTGAATGCTAGTTATTTATTTGTTTAATAGACCCTGAAGTCTTGATTTCACACAATTTTTAGGCTAGCGGTATTTTAATTGAGATCTATGAACTTGTTTGCTCTATATATTTTCATATAATTTCATTTATTTAAACAAATTCATATATTTTAATATAATTTAAAATATTTTAGCATACTTAGTTTCTTTCATAATCCCATGTTTTTTTATTTTATGTACTTTAAAATTTTATTGTGAAAAGAGGTCCATAGATTTCATAGTACAGAAAAGATTCATGATACAGAAACAGTTAAAAAATAAATCTTTGCCTAAAGCATCCCATGCTTATTATTTGTGTGAACCCATACATGTCACAGGTCTCAGGTTTCTCATTTGTAACATGAAAAGGTTGTACTAGAGGACCTACAAGTTCTCTTCAATCACTAGAACGGTGATTCTATATGGCCATGGCTAACATTTTTGGACATCTCAACCTGTCTTTTAGATATGACAAATACTCAGGCAAAAATCAATCAATAAGTGGATAGCCACTGGATATATATAGATATATATATATATATATATATATATATATATAGTGTTTATTCATCATAAGCATATTTTTAAAAGTTTTATCCACTGATTTTATTAGAATTTTATTCTTTGAGAACAGATCTCTGATATCATAATGGAACTCAGTAAAACTAGATCTGTTTTACTGAAATTTGCTTTGTAGTTAGCTGTGCTGGAATAAATCCATTCTAAAAAATTAGGAACCAAAGAGATCAAAAAAGAGGGGGGAAGACCAATTTGCACAAAAATAGTTATAGCTATTTTTGGTAAAGATTAAGAATCAGAAATTAAGGGCAGATCCATCAAATGAGGAACAGATGAAAAAGTTGTGGCATATGATTGTAATAGAATATTATTATTATGCTCCATCTTTCTATGATAGTTTCAATATCAAGTAACTGATGGAGATAATTTATCCAAAAAAAGAGCAAGCTTTGGTCATTTTTTGCTGATTAACTGAGCCCAATTTACTTGAGATGAACAACTTTATACCTCACACCAGTTAAGCACTATTGTTAGAGAAATATACTAGGCTTATCTCCTTTTTCACTGAATCAGCATCAATATTCCTTATTCTTACCTCAAGATCACACAGTGAGAAATAAATTTTAAAAATTTAATGTATTTTAGACCATAATAACAAAAAAACAATTAGCAAAAGAAATTCTGAAGGGATTTTTTAAATTGAATAATTTTAATGTTATCATTAGTATCATCATCCAATTGAAGTAGGGAATAGGAAGCAAAACTGTGTCCATGCCTTCATTGGGATAAAGAACTTCCAGGTATATTCCCTCTAATAAATGTATATTGGATGATTTGGAACACAAATTTTTTAAAAATGAATGTTAAAAATTGTTTTTACATATAATTAGAAAAAATAAAATATTCAAAAACAAACAAAACCCAATGGATATTGATGAACTTTCTTGTAGCTTATAACCTTAGAGTTGCCCAGAAAAAATAATGTGCTTAATTGACCTATCGAAAAGGTCATACAGTCAGTTTGGGTCAAAGGTAAAACCTAAATCCAGTACAACATTCTGTCCCATAGTCTCTCACTATTGAAATCATGATGCAAAAGTGTTCTTTTGAAATCTATGGTTGGACTGGGACAGAATCAAGATGGCAGAGTAAAAACAGAGACTTGCCCAAGCTCTCCCCAAAATCTCTCCAATTATCTTTAAATAATGACTCTAAACAAATTCTAGAATATCAGAACCCACAAAAAAATCAAGTGAAACAAATTGCTAGCCCAAGACAACTTGGAAGATTCAGGGAAAGGGTCTGCTCCACTAGGGTGAGAGAGGAGCTCAGAGTAGCAGGGGTTGTACCAAAGCAAACAGGCTCCAACAGTCTAGAGAAAATATAGCAGGGTGACTGGGTCAGTGGCAATGGTGGCAATTTCCAGATCTCTCAGACCAGAGATTGCCAAGGTCATTTAGGAAAGTCATCAGGAAAAGTCTACCAAACCAAGGTGAGAGTGGAGCAGAGACCAACGCAGGTCTCACCAACACAGACCAGATGCCAGCAGGACCAGAAGCAAGCCTTAGGAGCCACTGAATCAGAAGCAGTGGCTGCTTCTGGAGCTCTCTGTCCATAGATAGTAAGATGATTGGAAGGAGATTACAAGGGTCCCTTTGCTATCACTGAGGCAGAATTCTATTGCTTTGCCCATACTCAGATCTGAGTTGCAGTCTTGGGTTCCAGTCCCAGAAAAAGGAGCTGAAGCACAAAAGAACTTAGTGCTGCAGAAAAGCAGGGGCCTTCCTCACAGTTCCAGGGCATAAAGGAATACTTATGGCCCCCTACACAGCATAGACCAGGAGACTGATACAAACCTCTAGTTAGATCATAAGATCTTGAAGGAATAGGAGACTGATACAAACCTCTAGTTAGATCATAAGATCCTGAAGGAATTGAAAACTTGCAGATCCCTAGAATTATCTCAGGAAACAGTTGCAAAAAACCCAAAAGCCTGGGGCAGTACACACTCCATCCTGAAAGAAGAACCCTACCTTAACAGTTAAAGTCAAGTCATATACTGGGGAAAGGAGCAAAGAACAAAAGAAAAAGATCTGACCATAGACAATCACTATAGTGATAAAACTGATCAAAATACATACTAAAAGGAAGATAGTAAAGTCAAAGTTTCTACATTCAAAGTCTCCAAGAAAAATAGGTATAGATCTCAGGTCAAGTCAAAGTACAAAAAAGGATTTTGAAAATCAAATAAGGTAGGTAGAAGAAAAATTGGGAAAAGAAATAAGAGCAATGTGGGAAAGTCCATGAAAATGGAATCAGCAACTTAGTGAAGGAGATATGAAAAAATATTGTAGAAAATAAATAATGTCAGAGCCAGATGGAAAAGAGGTCCAAAAAGCTAATGAGGAGAAGACTTTAAAAATTAGAATTGGACAAATGGAAAAGGAGATATAAAAACTTGCTGAAGATAATAATTCCTTAATATATAGCATTAAGCAAAAGGAAACTGATGACTTTGTGAGAAATCAAGAAAAAATAAAATAAAACCACAAGAATAAAAAAAACTAGAAGAAAATTTGAAATATTTCAATGGAAAAACACTTGATAGGGAAAACAGATCCAGGAGAGATTATTTTAAAATTATTGGACTATCTTAAAGGAATGATCAGAAAAAGAGCTTAGATATTATTTTTCAAAAAATTATCAAATAAAACTGTCCTGATATTCTAGAAGCAGAGAGTAAAATAGAAATTGAAAGAATCCACCAAACACTTCCTAAAAGAGTTCCTAAAATGAAAACTGTCAGGAATATTATAGTCAAATTTCAGTCTCCCAGGTTTACTGTAAGTAGCCAGAAAGAAACAATTCCATTATTGTGGAGGCACAGTCAAGCTAGCATAAGACTTAGCAGCTTCTTCATTAAAGGATCATAGGACTAGGAATATGATATTTTGGGAGGGAAAAAAGCTTAAATTACAACCAAGAATCAACTACCCAGAAAAATTGAGCATACTTTCACAGGGGGGAAATATGGAAATTCAATGAAATAGGGGACTTTCAAACTTTCCTGATGGAAAAACCAGAGCTGAATAGAAAATATGACCTTCAAATAAGAGACACAAGTGAAGTATAAAAAGCTAAATAAGATAGGCAAATCATAAGAGACTTAATGATGTTGAATTGTTTATATTCTTGGATGGGAAAAATGATACTGATAACTCATGGACTTTCTCATTTATTAGGGCTATATAGTCAAGGCACAGGTAGAAGTTGAGTATGAAGGAATAATATATAAAAAGGATGGAATTGAGGTGAGAGAGGAATGTACTGGCAGAAAGAGAAAGGGGAGGTAGATTGAATTGTTATTTTTATAAAAGAGGTAAGAAAAATCTTTTACAGTATGATGGAAGAAGGGAAAGTTGGGGGAACTTGAATGAGCCTTACTTTAAATAAGGTTGACTCAGAAAGGTAATAACATAAAAACTCAATTGGGTATAGAAATCTATCTTACCCTACAGGAAAGTAGGAGGGGAAGGAGAAGGGTGAAGGGGTGGTTGAGGTGATGGAAGGGAAGGAAGATTGCAGGAGGGGGATATTCAAATGTAGAACACTTTTGAGGAGGGGCAAGATGAAAGGAGAAAGAAAATAGAAGAAAAGATAGTGGAGGGAAATATAGTTAGTAGTAGGAACTATAGGAAAAAATGTTGAAACACATTTCTCTGATAAAGACTTCAGAGAGCTGAGTCAAATTTATAAGAAATAATCATTCCCCAATTGATAAATGATCAAAATATAAGAACAGTTTCAGATGAAGTGATTAATGCCATCTATAGCCATATTATAAAAAAAGTCCTAATTCATTATTGATTATAGAAATATAAATTAGAACAATTCTGAGGTACTACCTTATACCTATTGGATTGACTAATATGACAAAAAGAGAAATAAAAACATGTTGGAGGGCCTGTAGGGAAAAATGAGATATTAGTGCACTGTTGGAGGAGCTGTGGAATGATTCAACAATTTTGTAGAACAATTTGAAACTAGGTCCAAAGGGCTAACAAGCAATGCCCACTCTTTGACTTTGCCACTACCAGGTCTATATTCCAGAAGAAATGAAAAACAGGAAGAAAATGGACTTAAATATATAAGGATACTTACAGCAGATATTTTCTGGTGGTAAGGAACCAAAAATTGAGGGAATGACTGAACAAATTGTGGTATATAATTACAATGAAATACTATTCTGCTATAAGAAATGATGAATAGTATATTCTCAATAAAATCTGGAAAGATTTTTATGAGTATATGCAATGGAACATGTTATAATGACTTCTCTTTTCTCAGTAATGCTGTGATTTAAGACAATTCTAAAGAACTTATGATAAAGATGCCATCCATCCCCAAAGAGAGCTCTTTTAAATACTCCTTTTTTCTTGAATTTCCTCATTTTGAAGAGCTGAGGGATATGTCTACTTTCACAATATGATTATTATGGTAATGGTTTAAATGCCTACACATTTCTCATCTATATCAAATAGCTTGCTTTCTCAATAAAGGGGAGTGGGGTGGGAAGAAGGAAGAGAATTCAGAACTCAAAGTTTAAAATAATCAATGTCAAAATTTGTTTTTACAGGAAACTGGAGAAATATAAATAAAATAAAGAAAACTGCAAATGCTTTCCATCTTCTTCCCCAACAACTTAAAACTTTTCTTTTCCCACAGATCTATGATTTTACTTTATCACTCCATATACATTTTCTAAATATGGCTGGTAGTAAAGCCCTCATGATTTATGGGAAAAGATAATGTCTTACAAAAGTCATAATTATAGATGCCAAAGTTTATATCTAAATTTAGGGACAGTTCCTGTTAGCAGGTTGTGAAACAAATAATTTATATAGTTCCTATTTTTGATAGGATAACTTGTACAAAAAATAAAAAGTTTTTAAAACATTCAACCAAAAATATTTATTGACCCTACTATATAATAGAGACAGTCATGTGATAGAACTGGAAGAGATCTTAAAGTTTTTTGAATACATTTCTAAAACTTTGTTCTTTAGAAACCCAGGGTCACACACACACACACACAATTTTAATGATAAAGAAGAGATAGTCATATTCAACCAACTATCTGTCTTGCTTTCTAAAAGTATATCACATCTGCCTGCATTCTTCTCATATAAAAATTAATTTTTTTGCAAGACAATGGAGTTAAGTGACTTGCCTCAGGTCACACAGTTAAGTATTATGTATCTGAGCTCAAATTTGAACTCAGATTCTCCTAATTCCAGGACCAGTGCTCTATCCACTCTGCCACTTAGCTGCCCTTGATTCTTAGGGAAACTATGTGGAGCAGTGGATAGAGCACCAACCTTGGACGCAGAAGGACAGGAATTCACACCCGTCTTCAGATACTTGATACTTATTAGTGGGGGACCTTGGGTAAGACACTTCACCCTGAGTGTCTTACATCCAGGGCCATCTCCAGTCATCTTGAGTCATATCTAGTCACTGGACCCAGATGATTCTGGAGGAGAAAGTGAAGCTGGATCCAATTCATATGTTTGTCATACCTCTTTTCTGATGCCATGGTCTTCTTCGAGAATGAAGTACAAACGTCATCATCATCATCAAAATTTATTATTTGACTGAAAATGTCCTTAAATTCAAGAAGCTTGCATTCTGCTGGGAGCATCTGACATGTACTCAGATAAATAAATGCAAATTTTATGCAAAATAATTTCAAGAGGTAATGGAAAAAACTTCTGCTCCAACTGAATTATTCATGAAAATAAGTAACAAAATGATGTTTTGAGTTATAAGGCTATAAAGCCTAAGATCATAGACTAATGTATTTAATCTTTAAATAATGATGGCATACAGAGTGGGCCAAAAATATTTGTTGAAGAAATGATACTATGCCCCATTAAGGATAAATCATGATATCTGTATCAAAGTAGTCAAAGTCTATCAGTTCTTTCTTTGAAATTATCTTGTATTTAGTTGTTTTTCTTCCAGTGATATTGATCTGCCTGATCCAGGCTCTTGTCTCTTCATAGTTGACCCATACTATCTCAAAACCTCCTAACCAATATCCCTGGAGTTAGTTTAAACTGAGTTGGATTCATGTTTTTAATACTAACCATGATAAACATGAGAAAGTCATTTAGACTTTCTGGAAATCAATTTCTTAATCTGCACAAAGAGGGTAAAAAGACTCATAATACTTTACCAGGTTGTGATGCTCACAGAGGTAAAGTGTGTTAGGCACCTTACAAACCTTAAAGTGTTGTATGATGTGAAAAAGGAAGAACACAATGATATGATAGAGCTAACAAAAAACTGACCAAGCTTGCGAGTGGTCTTTAAAAAAATGCATTTTGAGATATGAAGGAGCTAATTGAAGGTAAAACTAGCATTCAAAAAAAAAAAACCCAGCACTTTAACCTCTTGGGGAAGAGGAAGGGATTTTCCTTGCTCCTCACACTACCATTGAGTGTGGAACTACTTGCTCAGAGGCAGATAATTCCATCCAGCAGTTGAATTCAGATTGAAAGGGGTTGAGGTACATAAACTCCAGACAGAAATAGCTACAAAAAGACAATCTACTCATGGCTAAACAGCTTCAAGAAGTATGACTTCTAACAGCAAAGAACAGAGCTATTTGTAGATTCACAAGAGAACTCATCCTGGAAATCAAGGGTTGAGCTGCAGTTGGAAATGCAGCTGAAGAACCAAACCCAGAAATTTTGTGCCCATAGGGGAGTTTTGTGACAGTAAGGACTTTGATGCCAACCAGTTCTAGAAGAGGGGGATTCTCACTTGTGTGCCACACCACCATTGTACTCTAGATCCACTATGTCCCACTAATTTTAGCAAATGCTTTTGCTTTGAACTATGTTGGCTGTCTGGTTGTTAACATAAAATACATAAGTGGAGACTCATGACATATGTTTTAATTAGCTATTCATAGAGTGCCCCAAGGGTTAACCAAGAGAGAATACTACATTATTATCATAATCATATGTAAAACTGCCAGAACAATATCTCTATAATACTAATTTTTAGCATGTTGTTCCCACATTCAGAATCACTGGTGAGTCTCCTTTGCTTACATTATTGTTGTTGTTTGCCCTTCATTTTCGAAGAGGACCATGACATCAGGGAGGTGATTCCATGACATGCAAGTGAGTTGGATTTAAGTGAGAGAGTGCTATGCAAAGCCACCAGCCTCACTTTCTCCTCCAGAGCAATCTGGGTCCAGTTATGGATCAGGACTACTAGAAATGGCCCTGGAGGTACTGGAAGAACTTGATTTTTTAAAGCTAAGCCTTTCCCAAGTCCTGGTTTGACTGAGGCAATGCCTATTCAGTTATTAAGGTTATATAACAATAAGCATAAACTATATGCACTATATGCACAATACTCCCTCCTAAAATTATAAAAGGTTTCAATAAAGAGAATGTCACCACTATGAATAAGGGAAGAATTTTTAACCAATCCAGGATAGAGGCAATCACAAAAGATAAAATAGATAATTTCAACTATATGGAATTGGAAAACATTTGCATGAACAAAAATAAATATTTGCAACAAATATCTCTGATGACTATAAGCTAACCAAGCTATCAAAAGAATTAACATAAATATGTAAGACCATTCCAGGGAGGAAGACTTTTTTTTTCCACCTGGCCTTCCTCATAGTCTTCCAAGTCCCCAAAGAAGTTCCACAATTTTAGGGAATTTTCCCCTGATATTTAAATTATGAAACAAACATGAGTTTCTTGTAGTTGAATGGAGTCTTCGTTACATAGAGAAAGCTCACATGACTGATAAGTAAACTGATTGGATTATTAATATGACCATTTATAGGACAACCACTGACTTCCTCTATTCCAGAAGCCTCTTTGCTTTCAACTGATTTTTAGATAGTATGCAGACACTGGCCTTGAGAACAAAGCAAGGAATGGGAAAAAATTTGCTGGTATTTTAAAGTATTAATAACTTTAAATGCTTACAACACATATATTTCATTTTTCTTTCATTAGTGTAGTGTAGTGAAAATAAGTATCTCAATAAACTAGTAGGAATAAGCTTGTTAATTTGGTAAAACTTATAGTAAGAATAAATTTTATTAACTTAAGATGGTTTGTCAATTGAGCATAACTGATTCCATTTTAAGCCTCTGTTTTGTGATTGATTGAGCACTTTTGAGTACAGTGTTTTTCTATCAATAATTTTTCAATAATAAAATGTCTGGGTGGTATGACATAGAAAGCAACATCTGCATATTCTTGAACAACTGATGAAATATCTATAGACCTGATAAGGCCTACTGAGAAAATATTGCATACAACTTTATCAGTAATTTCGAAATAAGCTATCAATCAACTTATGTGGTAAACAAGTTTATAGCTAAAGTATAGCTAAAAGTATAAAATCCACCTGAGACCCCAGTCATCAGCCTGCTCCTAAATTGAGATTAGGATTGTCTCTCTGCTTCCCCTTAAATGACTATTTAAGATTTCATTATATGGGGAAGCTAGGTGGTGTAGTGGATAGAGTACCAGCCCAGGAGTCAGTCAGACCTAAGTTCAAATCCAGCTTTAGACACTTAATAATTTCCTTGCCATGTGACCTTGGGCAAGTCACTTGCCTTAAATAAAAAAAAAATTTTTAAAGATTTCATTACACTTGTTATCTCATTTGGTCCTCAACAATATCATTATCACCATGTAACCTATAAAGAAACTGTTTCCGAAGAAGGTTGAGTGACTTGCCCACCTCTCAAGGAATGCCAAGCACTCTTGCTGTCCATAGATCTGTGCAATCCTCTTTGGAGTATCTCCAAAAAAATCTGGGGCATCAATGGCAGCATGCAGTTTATGGAGAACTTTGAGTACACCGATTCGACCTGATTCAGCTGCAAAATGTGCTGGGGTCCAACCGACATCAGTCACCAAACAGGGTCTGGCTCCATAGGATATTAGAAGCTTTGTCATCTCAACATGTCCTTAGAAGTACAAAAAGGAAAAAAAATCAGATTAAAGAAAAAATCTTTTCTTTCTGAAGACAATGTCAGCCCTTAGCAAAGGTATTAAATGGATGAAATTTTCCTTTGGAACTTCTCTTTTCTCTTTCCAGTATCTGCTTCTCTTATTTCCCCATTCCCAATTCATTACCCTCATACTACCCTGGAAACTCAAATAAAATGTTTCACTTGAAGTACCTCTCTATGATTAACATTACATGTTCCATACATTGTCTTTTCTGATTCCAAGCCAGATGTTCCAGCTTAGTTATTCAGAACCATACTGAAAGACCAAGGATCCTTTCTGAAATTCCAAAAATCATATGCTAGATTGTAAGGGGATGATCAGATTTTTAAAAGCTCTTGAACTAAAAAGAAATAATTTCAATGCTTATATTATTTGTTATCACTTCCAGAAGTTAAACATTATAAAGCTAGCCTTCAAAAGCTGTCCCTTTCCACTTAGATATTAGATCTGTAATTCAGGTAACCACCATTATGTTTGTCCTGAAATCTTAGTTATGTCTGCTTTAATGCAATAGTTAACTTTCTTGTTTGGTTTGCCAGTGTGGATAAGCAAAACAAAACAGTACAAGGTACAAATTTTTTTTAAAATATACTTTCTATTAAAATAATAAACAAAAAGCATTGACTAATTTCTATAATAAAAAGTAACATATGTCTTAGAGCAAGATTTAAAGAAAAATAAATAACTTTGTACTAATTTAGTGCTTCTATGAACATCAATTTCATCTATTTTTTAGTCAATAACTAATCTAATTCTAATTTTTCTTATACTTTAAGGATGAAGTTTAATGTTCCCATATTGATCTAGGTATTGAAAAATTCTGGGTTAATACCTTTTCTAGTTTCCCACTTTAAATTTTCTTATATGAATACAAATAAGAGCCTGTTTGATTAAGGAACTTTGGTTTCTATTCACTCCTACAAAATGACACGTTCACACCAGCAAAACAAACAAACAAAAAAGTATATTTAATAAAGTGATTATAAAACAGGTAGAAATAAATCAGTTTTACAGCAAAAGTAACCAATAAATCCCAATATAATAAAAAGAAGAGCACAGCCTGCATAAAGATAGATATTAAAAAAAACATCACCAATCAGGGAAACACCAACATTTGAATCCACAGCAGCTGGGGAGTTCCACATCACAGCCTTTCAGAATCACAATTGGGAAAATGTCCCAGGCAAAGCATCCTTTCCATGGGAGAAACTCTGAGGGGTTGGCCAATGTTAGGGACTTTTTAGGGGTCCCAGACAAAGGTGGCACATTGCCAATAGGCTTATATAAGCTTTTTTGGCACTTAACCAGGACATGTGAAGAGTATGCACATAACCTGGGAAGACTTGTGGCCAAGGTTATGAAATTAATTAAATGTTAAGCCTCTGGGCAGGTAGCCAACCCTCCCAAGATTCAACCCCCAGAAATGGCTAGTTCCTGGAGGGAGTATTGGGCACACACAAAAACAACCAAGTTCATGCAAAGGTGATGGGGGACCTTGGGTAGGGGAACCAGCATATGGCCTTGCCCATAAGAATGGGTATTAACCCTGCAAAGCCATTTCCCAGTTGAGGAATTAAGGGTAATATTTAGGTAATTGGAAAGATAGAGGCAATCTCGACAGTTAAAGGAAATTTAGAAAGATGGAGAAGGCTTGGGAGAATAATTCAATTTTGCATGACATCCAGTTCAAGATGTCCTATACATATCTGGAGATATGCAAAGATTGTTTAGAGTTGGATACATGGTTCTTAGAATCCTCAGCCTAATACCCTTTGTCCAGCAATACCTCTACTGGGTCTATACCCTGAAGACATTATGAAAAAGGGTAAAAACATCACTTGTACAAAAATATTCATAGCAGCTCTGTGGTGGCAAAGAAATGGAAATTGAGTGAATGTCCATTAATTGGGGAATGGCTTAATAAACTGTGGTATATGTGTGTGATGGAAGATTATTATCTATTAGAAACCAGGAGGGATGGGAATTCAATGAAGCATGGAAGGATTTGCATGAACTGATGCTGAGCAAGATGAGCAGAAACAGAAGAACATTATGTACCCTAACAGCAACATGCGAGTGATGATCCACCTAGATCAACTTGCTATTACCTTCAATTTTTTTTAAAAAAGGTTATCCTACTATGTAATTTTGTTATATTTAATACTTTATGTTTTTTCCTTAAGGAATGATTATACTCTCATCACATTCAACTTAGATCAATGCATTCCATGGAAACAACATGAAGACTAACAGACTGACCTCTGTTGGGGGGGGGGAAGTAAGATTAGGGGGAAAATTGTATAATTCAAAATAAAATAAAATCTTTCTAAAAAAATAAACAGTTTGACCTTTATTAAAAAAAAGAATCCTCAGGTTAGAGATTATTGAATCCATGGGAACTGATAAGATCAACCAGTGAAACAATATAGAGAAGAAAAAAATGACCTAAACAAAATGTTGAACTACATCTACTGTTATTGGGTATGCTTGAAATGAAGATCTAGCAAATGAGACTGAGAAGGAACAATCATAATATAGAAATAAATTTTGTATGATTTCACATGTGTAATTAATATCAAATTACTGGTCTCATGAGAAAGGAGGGAAAGAGTAAAAGAGAGAATTTATAACTCAATTTTTAAAAAAATGTTAAAAATTGTTTTTACATGTAACTGGAAAATAATTTTTTGCCAAAAAGGAGCAATCAGACATATAGAAAAAGAATTAGGAAAAGGTAATTTCATGAAACTCTAGAGAAATGAAAATATCAGGGAGAAGATGATAGGCAATGTCAAAAGTTGTAGTGGGCAAGAATTATGAAAATAAAGAAATACAAATTAGATTTGATACTTAAATTGCGAATAGTTGATTTTTAAAAATCACTGATGGTTTTTTATTTTGTTTTGATTCTTCTTTTATGTTTAACTTGATTGTACATATACAACCAATATCAGATTGTTTGTCTTAGGGAAGGAAAAGCAGGAAGAAAATTTGTAAATCGAAATCTTATAAAACTAAATGTTAAATACTATATCTTCATATGTAATTGGAAATAATAAAATATAATTATTATTTTTTAAAAGATCACTGGTGATTTGGGGGAAATTTCTTTAAGTTAAATCATGAGATAAGAAAGCAAATTGCAGAAAGTTTTGTAGTGAGCCAGTCAGTCCATAAACATTCATTGTGCCTACCATTGCTAAGTATCCACCATTGTTGGTGGATACAAAAAGAGGCAAAAAGATCTCACAATCTAATGGAGGAGACAACAGGTAAACAAATATGTACAAACAAGGTATATACTGAATTGTAATAAATAATTGAGAAGAAAGGCAGTAGGATTAAAAGAGATTTTAAGATTTACTATAGAATCTGGAAATATTTGGGACTTAAAGGAAGCTAGATAATCCAGTAGACAGAATTGAAGAAGGAAAGAATTCTAGACATAGGGGACAGCAAAAGAAAATTCTGGTGACTGAGGCATGAAGTGTATTGAAACATTGAGGAGCCAATGACACTAAATAAAAGAGCACATGTCAGGGAACAAGGTATAAGAAGACTGGGAAAGCAGGAGGGCACTTGTCTATGAAAATAAAATGTCTAAGAGGATTTTGCATTTGATCTTAGAAAAAATAAGGAGCCACTAGAGTTTATTGAGTGAGTGTGTGTGTGTGTGTGTGTGTGTGTGTGTGTGTGCGTGTGTGTTGGGGGAGGCGATGTTGGTGACATGGTCAGACTTATACTTAAAGAAAATCACCTAAATAACAGAGAGCTAAATAACAAATGAGTTAGAGTGGGGAAAGACTTGAAGAAGGCAGGAGCAAGAGTAGGTTATTACAAAAGTCTAGACATGTGATGTTGCCACCAGAATGGTGGCAGTGTCAGAGGACAAAAGGAAGTAAGAAGAAATTGGCTGGCCTTGTCAAAAGATTGGATTGGGAGAGTGGCAGATAATCAGGAGACCAGGATGAGTCTAGGAATTGGGAGGATGGTGTTGCCCTCTACATTAAAAGGTAAAGCAAAAAAGGGGAGGGTGGTTGAGGGGTAGAGATAATGAGTTTTATTTTAGACATATTGAATTTAAGAAGTCTCCTGGATATCTCGTTTGAAGGTAATTGGAGATGTGAAACAGAGATTGGCAAGAGAAGCAGATTTGAGAACTGTTAGCACAGCAATAGTAATTAAATCCATGGCAGCTGATGAAATCATCAAATAAAGTAGTACAAAAGGAGAAGTAATTAGGGTGCATGATATGCAGGAGGAACAAAGGAGACTAAAGAGAAAAGTATGTGGAATCACCTATTGTAGATGGACTTTTGAGAATGAGGATGTGCATGTTTGTAGGCAACAGGGAAGCAACCAATAGACAATTTGAGTTTGAAAATAAATGATTTGGGGAATGATAATAAATAATAAAAATAACAATTAAGGGAACCTAGCAATACTAGATCTCAAATTATATTATAAGCAATAATTATCTTTTTATCACACTATTTGTTTCAATTATATGTAGAGATAGTTTCCAACATTCATTTTTGTAAAAATTGGTAAAGTTTCTTCCTTCTTCCCTTCTCTACTCCCCTCCAAGACTGTAAACATTCTATATAGGTTATAATGCACAATCATGTGTCTTTTTTGTTATTTTTTCCAATTACATGCAAAAATTATTTTCATCATTCATCATTTTTTAAGTTTTTGAGTTCCACAATTTTCTACCACCCTCTCTTACTTTCTCTTACTCATGGCAGTGAATAATCTGATATAGGTTGAACATGTACAATTGAATGCACAATCATGTTAAACATATTTCCTTATTAGTACTATTGTGAAGGAAGAATAAGAACAAAAGGGGAAAAACCATAAGAAAGAAAAAAACAAAAAAAATTTAAGTGAAAATAATATGCTTCAATTTGCATTCAAACTCCATAGTTCTTTCTCTGAAAGTGTATGGCACTTTCCATCACAAGTCTTTTAGAATTGGCTTTGATCACTGTTTTGTTGAAAAGGGTTAAGTCTATCATAATTGATCATAACACAATGTTGCTATTATTGTGTGCAATGTTCTCCTGGTTCTGCTCAGTTCTTTCAGAATGTGTTCATTTAGAAATTTCTAGGTTCTTCTGAAATCTGCTGGCTCAAAATTTCTTATAGCACAATAATATTACATTAAAATAAAAAAAACTTTAACTTGTTCATTCATTCCCCATTTGATGGGCATCCCATCTATTTCCAATTTTTTGCTCCCACAAAGTAAGCTGCTATAAATATTTTTGGGGCAGCTAGGTGACACAGTAGATAGAGCACCAACCCTGGAATCAGGAGTACCTGAGTTCAAATCTGACCTCAGATGCTTAATAATTACCTACCTGTGTGGCCTTGGGTAGCCACTTAATCCCATTGCCTTGCAAAAAAAGAATAATAAGAAAAAGAATATTTTTGTACACATAGGTCTTCTTCCCTTTTTTATGATCTCTTTGGGATACGTATCTAGTAGTGTTATTGCTGGATCAAAGGGTATGTACAATTTTTTAAACCTTTGGGTATAGATCCAAATTGCTCTCCAGGTAGTTGGATCAGTTTACAACTTTACCAACAATGCAGTAATTATTACAGTAGTTGTGCACAGTTTTCCCACATCCCCTCCAACATTTATCATTTCCCTTTTCTGTCATATTTGCCAATTTAGCTAACTCTGAAGTTAGTTTTAAGTTCATTTCTCTAATCCAAGGGCAAGGAACATCCCACCCATGATCTCATGCTGCTCCAGCACTACAGTCAGGACTCAAAATTCAAAAACATCTAGGAGCTTTTTAGGGATCAATTAAATGTTAGACCAGATATAGCAGGAAAATGATGTTATAAATATCCAGATGACCCTTGGCAGAAAAAAGGCTACCCACCCCTGTGCTAATCAATAGTGATTTAGGTCATTTTTTTCATATGACTATAAATATCATTAATTTCTTCATCTGAAAACTGACTTCATATCCTTTGACCATTTATCAATTGGGGATTGACTTGAATTCTTTTATATTTGACTCAGTGCTCTGTATATTTTAGAAATAAGGACTTTATCAAAATAGACTTTCTGCCTGCCTTCTAATTTTGGTTGCATTGGTTTTGTTTGTGAAAAAGCTTTTCAATCAAAGGTAATCAAAATTATCTATTTTGCATTTCAGAATGTTCTCTATCTATTGTTTGGTTATAAATTCTCCTCTCCATAGATCTCTGAAAGGTAAACTATTCCTTGCTCTTCCTCCACCATGCCCCCAATTAGCTTATGATATCACCCTTAATGTCTAAATCATGTACCCATTTCAACCTCACCTTAGTATAGGGTGTGAGATGTTGGTCTTTTGCCTAGTTTTTGCCATATTCTTTCCCAGTTTTCTCTAGAAGTTTTTGCCAAATACTTAGTTCTTGTTCCAGAAGTTGGAGTCTCTGATTTTAATCAAATAATAGATTACTGTTGTTATTACTACTGTGTCTTATATACCTACTAACCTATTCCACAGACCCTCCATTCTATCTCTTAGTTGGTACCAATTAGATTTGATGATTACTGCTTTAAAATATAGTTTTAAACCTGGTACAGCTAGGTCATCTTCCTTTGCACTTTTTTCAATAAATCTCTTGGTATTTTTAATCTTTTGTTCCTCCAGATAAATTTTATTATTTTTCTAGATCTACAAAATAAGTTTTTGTAATTTTATATGGCAATGAATAAATAGATTAATTTTGGTAGAGTTGTCATTTTTATTAGATTTGTTCAAACTACCCATGAACAACTGATACTTTTCCAGTTGCTTAGATTTGACTTGATATGTATGAAAATAGTTCCTGGGTTTGTCTTGGCAGGTAGACTTCCAAATATTTTATATGGTCTACAGTTAATTTCAAATGATTTTTTTCTACCTCTTACTGCTGGGCTTTGTTGATAATATATAGAAATGCTGATGATTTATATGGATTTAATTTATATGCTACAACTTTATTGAAGTTAAATATTTCCAAGTAATTTTTAAATTGCTTCTCCAGGATTGTCTAAGTATATAATCATATCATCTGCAAAGAATTATAGTTTTGTTTCCTTATTGCACATTGTAATTCTTTTAATTTATTTTTCTTCTTTTTTTGCTAAAAGCTACCACTTCTAATAAAAGATTAAATCATAGTAGTGATGTGGGCATCCTCACTTCACTAGAATACTTCTAGTTTATCCCCATTGCATGTTATGTTTATTGTTAGTTGTAGGTAGATACTGCTTATTATTTTAGGGAAAATTCCATTTATTTACTATGTTCTCTAGTGATAAATAGTAATTACAAAAACTATTTGGTACTTGCTAAACTTGTTAAAAAAAAACTTGCCAAAAAATTGATCAATGGTATAAATTGCTAAAAATTGCAATCCACATAATAGCTATTGTTTGATAAACCCAAGACACCCACTACTTGCCTTATTGGACAGAAACTGCTAGAAAAACTGAAAATTATTCTAAGCTAGCTTTAGGTAAATCCCTTATAACTTATATCACAATAAATTCAAAATCAATACATGATCTAAGTATTAAATATCATATCATTTTTTAAATAAAAAGAAGGACCAAGAAGGAAATATTTTGACTAGGGGGAAAAATTTTATCAGAACAATGTATGGAGATGGCCATTAAAGATAAAAACAATTTTAGTTACATAAAATTGAAAACTTCCTGCACAAGCAAAATAAATAAAGTTAGAAGGGAAATAATTAGGAAACACCTTCATAATAATTTCTTTGATTTTTATCTTCATCATCATATATTTAATATCAAGACATATAAAGAATTAATATGAAAGTTAAGGAGTTTGAGAACTGACTAACATCTTAGATCTTGTATTTCACAGAGATAAGTTCTCCTTTCTTAATCCAAATATAGATTTGAAGCTATCCAGATCCTTGATATGAAATGAATCCTGCTATGGAGAGACCTACATTCTGGAGGGAGGGAGACTTAAAGGAAACGGTGAGAACCACAATAGATGAGCAGCAATGGAGTCAGCTTCACCCCCAAATTTTCTTCTCAGTCCTCACCAGGCCCTCCCACTGTATCTGACAATGTGTTATGGACTGCAGAAGATAGAATCTAGGGAGTAGAAGGCACAGGTATGGTAAGAGGGAGAATAGAAACAAGTCCTTCTCCTTTAGAGTCTATCTCCAATGCAACTTCTTATGTGAAATTTATCTGATGTATTTCAGTTGCTCTCTTTGGACCTCTCCATGACCATGTGGCTTGGACCCCTCAGTTTATGCTTACCATGCAGAAGGTCAACTAACCACTTGCTCATCTTGAACAGTCTAGATTATTGACTTTGGTGGTATGAACATCATTGCTAGACACGTGGATAATGCACAATGGAGTTGATATTCTTCAAACAATTAAGAGTCTTCCATGACCAACTGGTACTGATAGGCTGTCACAGAAGGTACTAATGGTCTCCCAGTAGTGCTTGTGAACCACAGACCCTTCAGTTTCCAGGATCAAAATTGATTTTGATAGAGGAGAAAGTGTTATTTTCTTAATGAACTTTAGGGGGCAACAGAGAACAACAATCACCATGTGAGTTAGGGAGGAGCCTCCCTCACCCCTCTCAGGAGCAAGACTTAATATCGTTTTTTGATCATTAAAGACATTAAAACTTCTTACAACCTTGAACCTTCATGGAACCGGCCCACTCCTGTTGCTTCATCTCCTCGGTGACACCTATCCCAATTCTATTTTAATTTGATTAAGGCATCATTAGGGAGTTTTACTAGATCCTATGCATCCAGGGGCTATGATTTTGATAATTCTGCAACTGTCTTTCACACAGATGGCAAGATAATTTTCCAAATGCATATCTCTAACTATATCATTCTCCTCAAAAATCTAAATTGGTTCCCTAATGCCTTTAGAATAAAATTATAATGTTTAGAATTTTAGTGCTAAGGCAATTTCTAGGTGTATTTAGAAATAAATTCCATAGCCAGGTATTTAAGACCCTCTTTCATTTGACTCCAACCAATATCCTACAATGAAGAGTGCAATGTTAGAAAAGTTAGATCTGAGTTCAAATTTTTCTTCAAGAAGCTAAATCACTTATACCTTCTGACCCTATTTCCTCCTCTCTAAACTAAGAGGATTGAATTAGTCTCTAAATTCCCTTCAATTTTAACATCCTATGATACTATGTTTTTTTCAGTCTTATTTCATATTATTCCTCCTCCAATTGAGAAGATAATTGTGAAGTCCTTAGCTTACTGTCTGGTGCATAGTAAGCACTATTTAAATGTCAGCTGTCATCATCAATATTCACCATCATCATAATCATTGATAGCAGTTTTATTACTTTTATTATTATCATTTACATAATCATTATTCCAGTCAATCTGGACTGTTTTTGTCCTCAAATTCCTACCTCCATTCATTCAGTGACTGTCCCTCCTCACCAGTTACCTTCTTCATCACTGTCTGTTAAAATTCTTTCCTTCCTTCTTTTAAGTATAATAGAATAATAGAGTGGAGAGAATATTAGGCCTGGAATCAGAGGACCTGGGTTCAAATCTTGTCCTTGATCATTTATAGTCTGTGTGTCCTAGAATAAAATTAATGTAAAATGAAAGAGCTGAAATGTGGTTTCCAGTTTTAGTTCCATGATACTCTGTGGAGTTCTCAATACACTTGAAAGATTTCTCTTCTTTCTCAAATCTGCCTAGGGATGCACTCTATTTACACACATAGGATTTCCATTATACTTAACTTGTATACATATAAAATCCCATTTAGTGTCTTCTTGAGGGCAGAGACTGAGTTGTTGTACATCTCTACCCACAGCAACAACCAAAGGGTCTTACATATGATAAGGCTTCAATTAAATGTTTGCCACATTGAATCAAATTATTTTAGCTCTGTATTCTGACCATGCTGTGTATAATTCAGTGAGACTTTTTCTTGCAACTCAGGTCAGAAGCATTTTAAGAAATCTTCTAGCACATGCCAAACCCAATTCTTCCCTATTAATTTCTCTATCTCCAAACTTCAGGGCAGTTTTTTCTGATATTTTATTGAAAGACATAAAATATTTTTTGAAGCTATTAAAACCCTGACCATTAGCATCACTGTCACCTTGACTTCTTTGTCAGAAACAGGGTCAGTGCACAGGAAAATTGTAAAAAATGGATAATTCAGAATCCTCTCCCTCTTTGGGCTCGTAACCCTCTATTATTTATTTCTAGAAGCTCTAGAAACTATGCCTTAGATCCACAATGCTTTGATGCTCACTCAGGTTAGGTATAATAGCTGCTGAGGTAAAATATATTATGCTTGCTGGATAAAGTTTTTTTTTAGTTGAATGGAAGATGGGGAAAAAAATTAAAGGAACAAAGATCTAAAGGTAGATTTTCCAGTATTATGATAGGTAGTAAGAAAGAGAATTTTTTAAAGAGTGCCTTCCTAAAGTCACCTAAATTACATGTGTAGACAGCCACTTACATGAAATGGTGCTAAAAATGCCTGTAGTACTCACCTCACAGAGTTGTTTTGAGTTTTAAATGTAATAATATAAATAAAACATTTTGCTTATGAATATCAGATATTGAAAACAAAATAATGTTCATGTTTTTAAGAGCTATTATTATAAATGCTGTGCCAGAATGTAATGTATTAGTATTGTGCTATAAGGAACATTAAACTTGATAAATACAGTGGCACTCATGTGAAATGATGCAAAGTAAAGTAAGCAGAACCAGGAAAAGAATGCATGTAATGTCAACAACAATGAAAATAAAAAGAGCAACAACAAAACAATTAATCTGGAATGTTGCAAAATCATAATGTCCAAGCTCCAATCCAAAGAAAAGATGAAAAGAAACATCCCCATACACCTTTGCAGAATCAAGAGTTTGTAAGTGGGGAATACTATATGTGACATCATTTTTACATATACTTAATTATAAAACTTTTTGTCCCCTTCTTCCTTTTTCAAAAATATTCTTTATCATAAAGGATAACACCCTTGAGTTGGTAGGGAAGGAATATAATAGAAAATATAGATGATGGGTTTTTTATGTCAATCTTTTTTTCCTCCTCTTCTACTTCCTTCTCTTTTTCTGATTCTTTGGATTCTTCTTCTCCCCCTCCTTCTCATTGTTCACTCCTCCCCCTCTTTCTCCCTGTTCCCCCTTCCTCTCCTCCTCCTCTCTTTTTTCTCCTTCCTTCTCCTTCACCTTTTCCTGCTTCTCCTTCTTCCCTACGTCTTTGAACTGATTGTAAGAAACAAGTGGCCTAATATATACGTGCTTTGAAATGAACTGCTGTAACTCTGTGCTTTAAATGTGAATGTTGCAAGTACAATTTATTTAGGAATAATCATTAACTTACTATTATAATCTCTTTCAAAATGTTCCCTTTTTGTTATACATCTGCACATGGCTTAATTTTTATTATTTTTTAATTCACCAAAATTCAGTTTCTCTATTCCTCCCTCTCTGTTTACACAATCGAAAAGAAAAAAAAGTGAAGCTCGTGGAACAAGCAAAGCAAATTTCCACACTAGTCATGTTTAAAACTTTATTTCCTGATCTGCATACTGAGTCTACTACATCTCTAATAAGAAGTGAGGTTGCATTTCTTATCATAAGTTCTATGAAACTTCAAGTACAGGACTCAGGTGAAGCATACTACAGAGGGTGGACAGGAAGGGCAAATTATAAGGGATTTAGTGATGTTGAACGGCATGTATTCCTGAACAGGAAGAAAATACTGATAACTCATATAAACCTTCTGATTTATTAGAGCAGTTAGGAGGAGTATATATATATATATATATATATATATATATATATATATATATATAAAACAATGCATCAGAGGGAGCTAAATATAAAGATATAATATATTATAAAGATGGATTCAATGGATGAAAAGGGAAGGTGCTGGGAGAAAAGTAAAGGAGAGATAGAATGGGTTATAAGAGATTTTACATAAAAGAGTCAACGAAAAACTTTTGCAATGGAATAGAAGGTGGTAAGATAAGGGGGAATGAGTGAGTGTTCATTCTCATTGGAAGTGGCTCAGAAAGGAAACAATATACACACTCAATAGGGTATAGAAATTCATCTTACAAGAGGAAAAAGGAGAGGAAAAGTATGGGTGAAAGGGGATGGGGGAGGGGCATGTAGGTGATCCAAGAAAGGGAAGATTATGGGAAGGGGTAGTCAGATACAATACAATTTTGAGGAAGGACAGGGTAAAAGCAGAAATAGAATAGAAAAAATGAGAGTAGGGAAGAATAGAATGGAGGGAAATACAGTTAACAATAGCAACTGTGGGAAAAACTTTGAGGCAACTTCTCTAATGGATATGTGATAAAGAATTACAACCCATCCCAGAGACAGAGCTGATGGTATCTGAACACAGATGTTTTTTTCTCACACTTTATTTTTCTTAAGGTTTCTCTATCTTTGTGGGGGAAGGGGGAATTATTTTTACTTTCACAAAAAGATTATTGTAGTAATGTTAAATAAATAAATCATGGGGGGAAAGTCCTATGGTTTCATTTTTGGTCATTACAATTCTTTTTGTTTGTTCTTTGTTTTTGAAATTTTGCAAGGCAATTTTGTTAAGTGACTTACCTAAGGTCACACAGTTAAGTAAGAATTAAGTGCCTGAGGCTGGATTTGGACTCAGGTCTTCCTGATTCCAGGACCAGGGCTCTATCCACTATACCACCTAGCTGCCCCATGGTCATTACAATTCTAAATACTCTCAAAGCTATTCATTTTTATAATACTGTTATTACTGTATAAATAGTTCTGATTCTGTTTCACTCTGTATCAGTTCCTGCATGTCTTATCAAATCCCTCTAAAACTATTCCCTTCATCATTTCTTTTAAGGGCTATTAAAATATCATGAGCAATCATTATTGCACAGGAGAGAGTGATACAAGTAAAATGATACAATGATACAAGTAAAATGTGAAGATTTTCCTGTCATTAGAGATTCATTCCTTTGAATAGGAAAAGGTTTTTGTATTCTCCAAAAGTCCTTTATTAAAATATAAGCTTTATAAAGAGAGTACATTGCTGTGGTCCATAAAAAGTGTGTACTATTATGAGCTATAATAAAGTTAGGCTAAGTGATCAATACATATGAGCAGTGACTAGACTCATCTACCTTTAATTGCAGCCCAGTGAAGTGGAGTCCGGTCATTCCAGTCTTCATCCTTGTGATTCGGATTGTAAATTCCCTTTTTCAGCATTTTCACTGTCTGATTGTAGTCCCCTACAGCAATGGCCTGGTGAAGTCTGGTCATATCAGTCATTCTGGATTTTTCCTGCTCAGAAAACAGTTATAAGTGTATAGTATGTGAGGGTGTGTGCAGTGTTTATGCACATTGTAGTGCCTCATACCTTTGACAAGTTTGTGTGGATACTCAGTCACTTTCTGGACTGACTCAGTGAGTTCAACACGTCCTCACATTGCCTGATCTGAGTTCCTGTCCATAACTCCTTACATCACATTCCCACTAATTCATAACACACTAATTCTCTCAGGATAATTCAGTTATGAATTATAAGTTGTGAAAGTACTCTCTTTACTCACAACTGAAAACCTCAAGTTCCCACTATTGTAATTCTGTTTATACAACCAGTTATTCATGTATTAAGAGAAATTAATCAGTGATAATTATCCACATATAAACTAGCCAGATCATAGTCTTCCATTATCAAATTCAGTATCTGTGACAGAGTTGGCACATGCAGAAATCTACCAAAGAGACATATAAATGAAGAAAATTCAATTTGTTTAAGCTCTGAAATTGGTAATTTTTCATGTCCTCTTTCTGCCTTAAAAACTGTCCATAATGATTTCTTGATGAATAAAGATTTTGTGTTGAATAGATACTCCCCTGCTAAGCTAAACTGATACAAGTTATGACTGAATAACACTTCACTGAGAAAAATGTCTCAGCCAAACTAGTTGATTAGCTGATGCTGTTTTCTCTCTTTGTGTGTTTCTGAGTTCAGGTCTAAAATTAGATAAATTATATTTGTCCCATAATCATATAATAGTTTTGTTGTTCATATCTTCAATTTTAAAATGCCACATTCCAAACTCAGTAACTACTTCTCAGAACTCTCAGTAAAACCAAATCCCCAGAAATAATCTCTCATATAATGAGCTCCTCTTCTAATGTTGAGCTCATTTAACCAGACACAAGCCATAAAGAGACAGTACAATAAAAGTAGAATCATTCTTTTGAGATAATATTTCCAAATCACTTTTTTTCCTAAACAGAACCCATCTATGCTTTGGTATTTTTTACTTCCTTATATATCTCCTTGGACAAAGCTGATCAGCATCCCATATTCATACTTTGCTGATTCTCTATATAATTATGCTATCTATTCCATGTACATAATACTTCTCTGATCACAAAACTTTGATAAAATCAAGTCTAAATGCCTCAACAAAAATTCAGAGGAAAAATATTAGAAGCAGGGAAGGCCAGGTATTAAACTATCTCATAATCTGACTCCAATTGAAAGAGTACTCGATTAGGAGGTCATGTGGCATTAGAGCTAAAACTGGATTCAGGAAGACCTAGGTTCAAACCCTGGCTCAAATATTCACAAGCTGTTCACTTCAACTCTCTGGGACTCAGAATCCTCATTTGCAAAAGGAAATATTAATAACACCTATTTAATAAGGTAATTATTGTTTCCAAGGATTGGTGTTGCTAATTTAGGATTGAGAAGTCTTGAAAGATGAAAGAATTCACATATGGCCCTGGGATTTTAAATTTATTTATTATACAAAGATATATTATACAGAACTTATTATACAAGCCTGCAAAGTATGCAGATTAAAATCTTTTCTCCTCTTGGAGAAAAGTAAGCATCTTGTAAACTTTTGAGTGTAGGACTGAATACCAAAAGGCTAGATGAGGTTTAAATGAGAGAGAAAAGAAAAGGAAAAGGAAAATAACCAGGAGACTTGGCAAAGAGGGAAAGGATAGAGAGGCATAAGGGTTAGCTTAAAAAATCCAACCACATGGGAAATAGAGGCCCATGGCTCTTCAGTGGAACCATGGGAGCATGTGGCCTAACTTAGAAAGGGGGGGGCAGCTAGGTGGCACAGTGAGTAGAGACCAGCCCTGGAGTCAGGAGGACCTGAGTTCAAATACATTCTCAGACACTTAATTACCTAACTGTGTGACCTTAGGCAAGTCACTTAACCCCATTGCCTTGCAAAATCCAAAAAGAAAACAAAGAGACAGAGAGAGAGAGAGAGAGAGAGAGGAGAGAATGGAGAGAGAGAGAGAGAGAGAGAGAGAGAGAGAGAGAGAGAGAGAGAATGGAGAGAGAGAGAGAGAGAGAGAGAGAGAGAGAGAGAGAGAGAGAGAGAAACATCCTTGCAAGGCAAAGGTAGGGTGAAGAAGAGAGAAAAAAGCAAGGCACTTCTCTTCCAGACCACTTAAATACTTCTGTAGTGGGTTGGACAGGGATAGTGCTTGGGGAGTGGTCTAGCACCTGGCTCCAGGTAGCAAGATAAGTACTGGTCTTTTCTATGCCAAAGTGCATGACCTCTAAGTCCAACACATCATTTCCAGACATTTCCCATCATACCTGTGCAAGCTTGACCCATCAAAGGCCATGGTCAGATAGACTGGAAAACTGGAAACTGGAGGAAGAAGAACAAGCTAAGGCCCTCCCATCTTGATGAATTTACATTTAACAATGGAACAATAGAAGTCAGTTTGCTTCACAGGAGCAGACAGCAATATTCTTACTAGATGAATATTTCATTTATCTTTCTCTTCAGAATTTAACAGTGTAAAAAATTACAAAATTCGTTTCCAATTACAGCATCACTATGTCCGTAACTCCCTACATCATATTCCCATAATGCCCTGCATCAATTTTGACAGTTACTAAGGGATAACTTTTTTCCCCAAGAGTTTTTCAATCTTTAAAAGTATTTTTAAACATAAGTTATTAGTATCATAGTATTTTCTTCCCAGCTCTGGCCCTGACTACTGTGTGACTTTAGATAAGTTATTCCATCTCTCTGGCCTTCCATTTCTTCATATGTAAAATGGAGATTTGTATGAATACAGAAGTAGACTTGGATTTGGAGTCAGAGGATCTGAATTCAATGTCTGGTTCTTATACCCTGAACAAAATATTGACTCTCCCTGGGCTTTAGTTTTCTCCTTTATAATATGAGGGGGTTGAATTAATTGATCTTAGTGATCCCTTTCATATCTAAATCAATGATCCTATGATCTCTAAGTTGCTGCAGAGGCAAATTTAAATTTAATCTAAGGGACATAAATTACTGTTAAAGTTATAGCATAAAATTTAAGGATTACATATGAACAGAGAAAATAAAATTATTTTTTCATTAACAATATGAAATATGAAATTCTATTTAGAGAACCCTAAAAATCCAAGTTAAAGCTGGAACAACAACTTCAAGAAAGAAGCAGTGTATAAAATAAATAAAACATTATTATTGTTGCATATTATTAACAAAATACAGCAGGAACCCAAAAAAGGCAAAATTCAATTCAAAATAACTACTGGATATATAAAATGTTTGAAAGACATTAATAGATGTAAATGGGAGTGGATATAAATAAATACAATGAAAAATTTCTTTATAGAAAATAAGATGAAGAGATATTAAGTATTAATGTCTGTATTAAAATAAAATTATCATCTAAATTAGTAAAGAAGGGAGGGAGTGGGGAAGGAAGGAAGGAGGAAAGGAGGAAAGGAGGGAGGAAGAAAGGAAGGAAAAGCAAGTTATTAACATTTGTGTGAAAAATGATCTAATGATTAATAATGAGAACTCCAACAATAAGCATTCCATTAAGTAACCACTGGAAAAACAAATCCAAAGAACCCAGTAATATAAAATTTAATTAAAAGTTCTGTTCATTCTAATGATATTGACAAGATAACAAAAAAAGGAAAATGGCAATTATTGAAAAGAATATTGAATTGAAGAGACCATGCTTTGGTTGGTGGAAATGTGAAATGGTACAAGTGTTCTGGAATGAAATTTGAAATTATACTTAGAAAGTCACTAAACTACACAGACTTTTTGAATCTATCAAAAGCATATAACCCAAAGAAATAAAAGACAGAGTAAAATAATGACATGTATTAAAATATTCATTGCAGTTTTTCTATTGTAACAAAAAAGTGAAAACTAACCAGTTCCTTCTAAATTGAAGGGAGAAAATGAGCCAAGTGTCTCTGATCAGATAGGCAATTGCACAGCTAGAATGAGGGAAGATTCAAGGGTACTGAATATGGAATCAGAGTTAGCATCTGACTCAGGAACCTGAGTATGTGCGTGACTTGGTCAAGTCCTCTCTGGGGTTTGGTTTCCTCATCTATAATATGAAGAAGTTGTAAAAGGAAGGGGGCCTCTTGGGTCTTTTCCTGACCTATTATTCTATGAGCCTATAAAATTCACTTGTGAAGTTTGCAGTTAAATGTAGTATCTCAGCCTGTCTCCCCTGTGTTTGCAAACAGATGTACTTTACAACATAAAATTTATGAACTTCTTTTTAATAACACCTTCTTCCCACTATTTTCCTTCTCTTTCCCATGCCCTTTAATCATCTCTTAAAACAAGGAGAAAAATAATTTAGTGAAACTAATCAACACATTGAAAAAAATCTGGCATGGCACATGGTGTTTCACACCTATAGTCATGCAGGTCTGTAAAGAAGCAGGGAAATTTACTTCTTCAACTCTTCTTTGGAATTAAGTTTAACCCACATACATTTTTTTAAAAATCTGTTTTCATATCACTTTCATTTTAAAATATCTACAAAGTGAGGCATCCCTTATGACCAAGAATGAAAAAGAAAGAGGAAAAAAGCACAGCTCAGCAAAACTTATGTATCATCTGAATCTAACATTAAATACAATGTTCCGATAATTTTTTAAAATTTAATTAGCAGTCATTGACTTCACATTGATCTGAGAAAAATGTCAATTTAAAATGAAATCGGGGGTGGGGGGAGGGCAGCCGGGTGACACAGTGGACAAAGCACCGGCCCTGGAGTCAGGAGTACCTGGGTTCAAATCCGGTCTCAGACACTTAATAATTACCTAGCTGTGTGGCTTTGGGCAAGCCACTTAACCCCATTTGCCTTGCAAAAAAAAAAACAACCTAAAAAAAAAAATGAAATCAGGGGGCAGCTGAGTGCTGCAGTGAGTGGAGCATGGGCCCTGAAGTTGGAGGACCTGAGTTCAGGTCTTGTCTCAGACACTTGGTAATTGCCTGGCTCTAGGATCTTGGGCAGGTCACTTAATTCCATTGCCCTGAAGAAACTCCCCCACAAAAAAATTAAATAAAAAATAAAGTACAATTAACTTATAAAGAGCCCCATGAATATAAAATCAGTATTAGGTAAATATTGTAATCCAAAATAACAATAATCTCTCTTGCCTCCTTTACTCACCTATCAGGGAATATGGTGGAGATGAAAGAATACTAGTAGAATTCTCCCAAAGTTTATTTAGCAGTGCTAGATTTTATTACAGGACTTCAACATTCCTGTTTGTTGGTGAGCACTATGGTAACTGTTTCCTACTTGGGATTGGTTGACCTAATGAAAAGTGCCTTTCATGATTGTCCTCCTGACTTTCTTCAAGTATTTTTAGCCAGCATTGTAAAGTGGGTGAAATTTAGTGCTCCCCTCAGGCCCTTGCAATCAGCACTCCATGTCTAGGAATCCTAAGACCTTGCCTCACTCTCAGTTCCCTGTGCTGCAGACCTTTCCCTCTTCTCCCTCTTGTCAAAATGAATCTGTCCCTTCTCTTTCAGGTTAGGGAAAAAATTATCTAATGAAGGATTTCCCCATAAAATATCAAAGAGAAAGAATGGGAAAGACAATGAAGAGCTTCTCTTTCTGCCCCCAATTCAACCACCCATACATCAATAAAGATTTAAACACCTACTGTGTGCCAGTCATTGTACAATGGATAAATTCTTATTTCCCCAGTGTAGACTGAAAATTGATATAATTTGCTCCCATTCTACAGATTCCTTTCAATGGAATTGTAGAGCTAAAGGATTTGAGTTTATTCAGTAGAGAACTGAGGATTGAAATACTAGACTCTTGACTCTAAGTTCAACATTCTATCAGCTGGACCAGGATGCTTAGATGAAAAAAATGAATGCTGCTGTTTTTCAAAGTCCATGCCAGACTTCTGTTAGGGAATCTATTAGAGAGTCAGAACAAAAGCAATGATAGGCAAGTCTAGAAATCCAGTCAAGCTGAGCTTTAGGAAAGTACTTGCAGTTGTCTATTTTGCTGAAAAAAAGGTGATGTCTATGAGGTCAAAAAGATAGAGAAATAACAGAGCAAGGAACAATTTTCATATATCCATAATGTAAGAGATAAGGAGTTTTGATAATAGTCAATCAGGATTTATTAAACACTTTATGTTCCAAACAGACTAGGAGACAGCTAGGTGACAACATAGAGCACTGGGTTTGGAATCAGGAAAATTCATTTTTCACAAGTTTAAATCCAGTCTCAGACACTTATTCATGTCAGTTCCTAGCTGTCTGACTTGGTGCACTTGTTTATTTCACCTTTCCATCTCTTGTCTCGGTTTCCTCATCTGTAAAATGAGCTGGAGGAGGAAATGGCAAACTACTCCAGTTATCTTTCCCAAGAAAACCCCAAATGTGGTTACAGAGAGTCAGACACAACTGAAATGACAAGCAACATGTTCTAGACACTGTTAAAAGCTGGGCATAAAAAATAGACAAAATTAGTCTCTGCTTTTTAGGGGCTTATAAGTCTAAAAAAGGAGACAACATTAAAAAAAAACATGCACAAACAAAATATATTCAAGATAAGTTTGAGAGAAGTCTAAGGCAATTAAGATGGAGGACTGGTAAAGGCTCCTTGCAGAAGGCAGAATTTTAGCTGAAACTACAGAGAAACCAAAAGGTATTAACAAAGAGAACATGATAAGTACAAAAGATAAATCAGTGAAAATGAGTCAGGAAAGTGAGGATCTTTTTCAAGGAATGATAAAGTCAGTACCACTGTATTGATGAAAACATGGGAGTAAATAAATTATAAGAAGGCTTTAAAGAAGGGCAGCTAGACGACATAGTGGATAGAGCACTGACCTTGGAGTCAGGAGGATCTGAGTTCAAATTTGACCTCAGACATTTAATAATAATTGCCTAGGTATGTGACCTTTGGCAAATCACTTAACCCCATTGCCTTGCAAAAAAAAAAAAAAGACTGTAAAGGAAGGATCCAGATTATGGAGTATTTCATCTGCAAAATAAGATTTTATTCTTGATTCTTAATTGGGAGTCACTAGAGTTTATTGAATAGGAGTGGTAAGAAGTGACATGATCAGACCTGCATTTTAGGAAGATCAGATTTTTTTAGCTGAGTGGATGATGGAGTGGAGTGGGAAGAAACTTGAGTCAGGGACACCAACCAGAAGGCTATTGCAATTCTCCAGACATGAAATGAAGAGGTCCTCACCAAGGTGTTTTCTTCGTCAAAGGAGAGAATGGATGAGAGATATTACAAAGGTAGAATTGATAGGATTTGGTAACAGATTGTATTGGGGGGGGGGGTTGAGAGAGGTTGATGAGTTCAGTACTATACCTAGGTTGTGAGCTTGGGTGACTTGGAGGATAGTGGTGGTCTCAATGGTAAAAGTAAGACAGAGTACAGGTCTTGGGAGGGAAGAGAATGAGTTTGGGCTTTTGAACTTGTTTGCTTTAAATTATTTCCAGATTATGTACTTCAAGCTATCACATTGGCAAGTAGAGACTTGGTAATGCTAAGAAAGAGGTTAATACTCAATAAAGGAGATTTCAGAATTATGATCATAGAGATAGATGCTCATTGAATCTATGGGTGAGTTATGAGATCATCAAATGCAACAGAATTTAGGGAGAAGACAAAAGGGTCTAGTATACAAAAAGAAGGAAGGAAGAGGGGTAAGGAAGGAGGAGGGAAGGAAGGAAGGGAGGGAGGGAGGAAGGAAGAAAAAAGAATATTAATAAAATATTTTAAATGCATTGAACAGAGAAAGTTTAGAAACATTGAAGCAATATAGTTTTAGTAACTAAAATATCAGATGATATATGTGTGTGTATATATACATGTGTACTTTAAAATAAACTAAAAAAGTAAAGTAAAATTCAAGCTGTATACACTGAAATTTACAGTTTGACATGCACAAATCTTTTTCTGTTCTTTGTATATGAAAATATTCCAGTTTGTGTTGTTTGTCAAATTCAGAAAAGGATAAATAAATATGCAGGCAATATATAACAAAATTCAAATACATAAAAAACCTAGAGAGATAAGCAAAGTTAAGAATTTATTTCACTCCAAAATACCCCCCCCCAAGTCTGTATTTTCCAAAGAGAAGTCAACAACCTTCAGCAAGTCTAGCAGAAGAGATTAGGTCTACCTTTAACATCAAATCATTTCAAACACTCTTCCTCCTTGTGCAGCTCTGTTGGTCTTTCCATCTTTCCCATTCTTTCTACTTGTCATTTTCATTCAAATGTTCCAAAAGTGTGGGCAAATATGAGTTTAGCCAATTCTTATTAGAGAGATGTTTGAACTTATTGAACTTATTATCTTATACCACCCAAAACTGGCAAACAACTTATGCTTCATCCCCTCTTCCTTACTCCTTTCCTCTAAAACAGGTTCCTGAAAAGCACTTCAACAAATCTTGGATAAGGCAGCCACAGGGGAAAAAATCTTTTTGGCCCACGTATCTTCAGGAAAAGTAGATTTTCTTTGACTCCTCTGGCATTGGCATGAAGTCTGATATCAAGGCTTAGAGTCGAGTTGAAGTTTATCCAGCTATTTATCAATTGTGTGGACAGGGTCCAAAGTCACTAAGACTGATTTAACAAGTATAATAAAAGTGTGGCTACTGCTGGTATTATAAAAAGACAGTTATGCCAGCTAAGTGTTTATATTCTTTGACTCAGCAAATTTGAAAGAAACACATTAAGACACTGCTATGGAAGAATTTACATTTTTGCTCTAAAAAAGAATAATAATCATGGTGGACAAGGAAGGCCAACATACTATCTAAATGTATGTATGACTGCAACCCATTCTTTTAGTTTTTTTTGTGAATAGCATTTTATTTTTCCAATTATAAAGATAGTTTTAACATTCATCTTTTATAAGATTTTGAGTTCTAAATTTGTAACTCACCCCTCTTTTCTCCCCCCCAAAATGGCAAGCAATCTGACATGTTATACATGTAAAATCATGTTAGATATATTTCTATATTAATCATGTATAATTCATTCTTACATGCCTTTCTGTCTTCTTTGCTTTCTCCCAGAAGACCACTCCAAAGGGCTACCCAACATGATGGAGACATTCCTTCAGTTCTCTTCACATGATAAGGGTACCTACCAAAAAAGCGCTCTCGGTATCCACTTGTCATTCTCATCTTGTATCATGTGACAGCCCATTTTTTCTTATAGTTATATAATTTCTTGGTGAAATACTTTATTCTTGGTAGTTGAGTTTTTTGTTTGTCTTTGATTCCTCCAATGATTATATGCTTAAATTTATAATTTTCTTAACTGTATAAGGAACTCCCAGTTTTAAAAAATAATTCCCTTTACAATGTCATCATTGAAAAGGTAAGTGATCTGCCCAAGGTCATATATTCAGTACCTATGAGAGATGAAACTTCAGTTGGGGTCTTCCTGGTTCTAAGGCCACCTCTCTATACATTACACCATGTTGTCTCGCCTCACTAATTTCATATTTCAGTCTGTTCATACCAGTCTTCTCCATACATTACTCCATACACCTATGTTGCAATCTGTTCATACCATACACTTTTCCATTTCCTTCGGTTGTATATTCATCTACTCATCATTGTGTGATTAGCTCTTCAGAAACAAACATGTTCCATACCTCGCCATCATATAGCAATGTTTAATGCTAAAAAAAAACCAAACAAGCTTGTGGAAGGGGGTAAGGACCTTTACTTTCATGCAAAAGCTAGAGTCAGTAAAAGTTTGGCAATTTTCTGGAATCAATCTAAGCCCTCTTTCTTCCTTTCCTATTCTATACCCAGTTCATTGTTCACTTACACTTGTTTTCCTCTTATCATACTGGATAGACTCTAAAGCAAGAATTCTTAATATAAAATCCATGAACTTAAAATTGATAAAATTCCTTTGATATAATTGGTTTCCTTTTTAATACTATGTATATTTTTATATATCTAAAAATATTCTGAGAAAGAGGTCCAAAAGGTTTCACTAAAGTGTTGAAGTGGTCCATGGAACAAAAAAGATTAAGAACTCCTGCAAAGGGTGTTCATTCAAAAATCTATTGAAATAAAAGTAATAGATATTTTAAAAATAATGTTATTTTAAAAAATGAGCTGAAATTTATTTTCTCTCCTACCTATCCTTCAATGCCATAGGGGAAAAGAGGGGGAATACTAATCCCCTCATTTACGATGCCCTTCAAAAAAGAATAAGGTCTGTCTCCACTGAACCCAGATGGCTCCAGAGGTGTGAGTGAAACTGGTAACTTTGCACAACCCTCCCTCACTTTAATCCAATTCAGTTGGTTATCATGGCATCACCTCCCTGATGTCATGGTCCTCTTCAAGAACAAAGGACAAGGGGTGGCTAGGTGGCACCATAGATAGAGCACCAGCCCTGGAGTCAGGAGTATCTGAGTTCAAATCTGGCCTCAGACACTTAATAATTACCAAGCTGTGTGACTTTGGGCAAGCCACTTAACCCCATTGCCTTGCAAAAAAAACGCAAAGTATAATTATCTCTCCTCAATCTATTTTCCAGGTCAGAAATTTTTCCTATGAGATAATCCATGTATTCTTTTTTCTTTTTTTAAAATATCCTGCGATTTTGTGTCATTGTTTCTTGATGTCTCAGGGCGTTATTAGCTTCCACTTGATCAATTCTAATTTTTAAGGAATTATATTCTATGGTCTTTTTTTGTACCTCTTTTGCCATCTGAATAAAACTAATTTTAATGACTTATTTTCTGGTGTTTTTGGTGCCTCATGTACTGAGCTGTTAATTCTCTTTTCATAATTTTTCCATAGATCTCATTTTCTTCTATTTTTCCTCTGCCACTCTTGATTTTTAATTTTTTCTTTTTCTTTTTAAAAATTTCTTCCTTTTGTTCTTCTAGGAATTCCTATTTGGTTTATGTCCAATCTGTATTTTTCCTTTGAGGTTTTGTTTATAGATGTTTTCAAATCATTATTCTCTTCTGAGTTTAAGTCTTGAATTTTCTTGTCAGCGTAGTAATTTTTTGGTCATGTTCTTTTCTACGTTGTTTACTAATTTTCCCAACCTATTTTTTGACACTGCTCATCTGCTTAGTGGACATCTAGTCTGAACTTCTGCCTTTTTTGTCTTCCTGTTGCTTTTGTAGCTCCGTGAGGGCCTTTAAGCTTTCAGGGGCTTCAAAAATGGTATGATCTGGAGTGAGGAATGTACTCTCCTTTCCTGGTCTACACTCTGGTTCTTTCCCAGGTAGGGTATTTATCCACAGACCTCTCTTAATGTCTTCCTAAGCTACCCTGGGGTAGAAAAATGACTTATTTTTCCTTTGGTTTTTCCCACTCAAAATTTGGTTTGGTGTGTTTTTTAATTGAGAGGGAATATGTTGGAGAGCTCAGCAAAAATTCTAACTTCATTCTGCCACCTTGGCTTTCTATCTACAATGCTTTCTTGCTAATGGAATGGATCTGGAATCTTTTGTTTTGTTTTCATGAATGTCACAGGATGTTTAGAGTTCCAGCTTAATCAAGGGTGAAGAAGCACATTAAGCTTAAGAGTATCTATTATCTAGTATCTGTTGTTGATGACATATAGGTAGATAAAATAATTTATTTGTTTTGGCAGCAATTAGAATTTTGACTCTTTTTTGAGTATTCCATAAATTATTAAGTTTTATGATTTAACCATTAGGTTTGGATTTGCTATTCTAAAAAATAATAGAAGGGAGAGGAAGAGGGAAGGAATAAGCATTTATTAAGTGTTTTGTAAATTCATCTTTGCACAACCCTGGGAAGTAGGTATTATTATTATCCTCAATTTACAGTAGAGGAAATTGAGGTTTGCCCAGATTCTCATGTTTGAGGCAGGATTTGATTTCAGGTCTATACTATGATCTGCTCTAATTCTTATTTTTAGTTTGTTGCAGTCAGGGATCAAACTGCTTTTAACAAGTTCTATTTACTTAGAGAAATGAAGAAAATTCAATTAAGTTAACAGGGGTATCATCTTAAATGCACTTTGTCCAAAACCAAATTCATTACTTCCCCCCCCCCCAAACTTTGACTCCTTCTCCCAGACTCTCCTATCTTCCCTTTTTCTATAGAAGCCAATACCATTCTCCCAACCCTCAGGTTCACAACCTAGGAGTCATTCTGAACTAACCCATTTCCCCTATCCAAAGTGTTGCCAAGGTCTTTCAATTTCATTTTTTCAGCATCTCCCCTATGCCTCCTTCTCTGGCACTGCCACCACTCCCGGTACAGGTCCTCAACAACTCACACTTAAGATTGTTGCAATAGCCTGCTGATGCATCTACCTGCCTCAAGACTTTCCCCTTTCCAATTCATCCACCATTCAATCATTAAAGTGATTTTCCTAAAGCAAAGATTACTATTTCTCCCTAATCCTGCCCCCCTCCACTTATTGCCTCCAGGGACAAATTTAAATTGTCTTATTTGGCGATCAAAGCCCTTCTAACCCAACCCCCTTCTACATTCCCAGTATACATCTTACTTATTTAATCTAGATACACCCTTCTCCTGGTTGTTCTTTTTCTTTTTCTTTTTTTTTTTAGGTTTTGTGCAAGGCAAATGAGGTTAAGTGGCTTGCCCAAGCAAGAATTCTAGGTAATTATTAAATGTCTGAGCCCTGATTTGAACTCAGGTACTCCTGACTCCAGGGCCTGTGCTCTATCCACTAGCCACCTAGCTGCCCTGTAACTGTTCTTTTACCTCAAACACTCTCTCTTCTTCACTCTTGATTTCAACTACTGACCTCCCTGGCTTCCTTTAGGAAGCCCCGGCTTCCTAAAAACTCCCGCTAAAACCTCACCTTTTTTTTTTACAATCTTCTGCTATCCCTCTTAATTCCAATGCCTTTCCTCTATAAATTATTTTTTATTTATTCTGTATATAGATTGCTTTGTACATATGTGTTGGCATGTTGTCTCTCCATAGGACTGGAAGTTTCTTGAGAGTAGGGACTATCTTTTGTTCTTTTTATATGCCAGTACTTAAAACAATGACTGGTACATAGTAATCAATATATGTTTTTTTGACCAACTGTTATTTTCTTTCTGAAATTTGGCTTCTGACCTCATAAGAGATTGGATTTAATTAAGATGAATTAATTTAAATTGTTAATTTGAGCTGTGTGGTGTGATATTAAATTTGGCCTTTCCAAAGATAGTGAGAGGAATTTATCCCATTATTCTCCTTATATATTAAAACATTGTTCTGAAAAGCTTATGAAGTGAATTATGAGATGAATTTTATATATATATATATAAATATATATATTTCCGTATATATGTAGAGAGAGATACAAATATACTCACATAGACTGGGAAGTTGGGAGGACTAAAATGATTTCAGAAAAAAGTTGGTATTATTTAAGAAGATTTTATTGATAAACTAGGAGTGACTCCTCTAGACCAGGGGTTCTTAACTTTTGTGTCATGGTCCCCTTTAGCAGTCTGGTAAAGCCATACTTCAAATAATTAGTGTGACACATTCATAATCGAAAATACTACATTTTCTTTGGAGGTTAGTGAAAATAAAATTCCATCTAAGTTCATCTATCCACTAACATTTAAGAAATTGTACTCTAAATTGATTTCACATTAATTTCGCCTTCGATCTTTTTTTTTTTTTTTTAGGTTTTTGCAAGGCAAATGGAGTTAAGTGGCTTGCCCAAAGTCACACAGCTTGCTAACTATTTAAGTGTCTTGAGGCCAGATTTGAACTCAGTTACTCCTGACTCCAGGGCCTGTGCTCTATCTATTGTGCCACCTAGCCGCCCCATGCCTTCTGTCTTTCTGGACACTGTTTCAGACAGCCTGATCCACTGGCTCCAGCCTTCACAACCTCACAATCTGTTGTTCTTCATGCCTGTATCCCCAGGTTTTAGCAGAGTGCTTGTGTCCAAAGTGTTCCCCAACTTATTTCTTCCCCTAGCAATTATATATATAGCTGTCTTCAAGATTCCAGGTAAGTGCCTCTCCTAGCATCAGCCACTCAGTCAATAAACATGTTTTTCTCCAATAAAATATGGATTCCTTGAAGGCAGAATATTTGGATTCTGTACATGGATCTAACATATTGCCTGAACACTGACTTGCACTGAATCGAGTGACTTATTGGAGACAGGACAAGTGGAGTGCGTGGTGCATGGCCCCATTCTGCACACATTACACAAGGTCAGGCCCGGATTTCTGGGTTACTTAGAGGAAAGGGGAGGCAGGAGATCTGCGACCCATGGGATGGGTAGACTGCCTAAGCCTTAGGCTAACCCGGTGACGTCTGCGGAGCCTAGCAAAAGCTTGTGAGTGGGCAGATGGGAGATCAGCTCCGCCCTCTGCTCCTCCCTTTAAGCTCTACATTAATACCCGGGATGACTCCCCTGATCAGGGAGCTGAATCCTGCTGGAGTCCCTCCCTCAAAAGGGAAGAGAGAAGCTTTCGGATCTCAACAACTGGAAAAAGCCAGAGAACCAATTACAGCTGTCCAGTGGTTGTGGCGGAGGGTGGGGATACAGTATCCAGAAGGGAATCCAGGATCCAAGTGGCCCTGGGGCTTGGCCACGCTTCTGGTCCTGGGAGCCACAGCAGAGAGGTAAGTAGAGGACAGTGGATAGCGGGGAGGGAAGCCAGAAGGGAAGACGGGATCAAAAGTGGGGGATGAGGTAGCGGGGGCTCTTGCCCCCCCCCCCCCCACTTTGAGAGATCCCTTACGGGGGAGACAAAAGCTGGTTAAGTTGGTGAATGAGACCTGGACAGAATCGAAGGGCAAAAGAAGTCCATTACATAATCCCTGGGTTCGCTCTCCACCCCATTTTGCCCTGGTAAAGCTTAAGGCAACGTGCTGAAGTGTGGAGATTGAACCACACTCGGGAGCTGAATAAACCTTTGCTAGTAGCCTAGCCCAAGGAAGTTGGCGCATTAACCCCATAAAACCCAATCCTGGGGGATTAATTTTGATCAAAGGAATGAATCAGAACCTCCCGGCTCCATTCACAGGCCAAATGCCAGATTGCTCTTTCCAGTCAGTTTACGTTGGTGATGAATGATAAAATTAGTATGCCAGAAGGGAAGGTTGTTTTTCTTTAACATATTGCAACATTTGGAAGGAGGAAGCATTCCTCTTTCACATGCTTACCTGCAACCCTTAGCAGAACTTTCCTGCTTTGGAAAAACTCCCCAACCCTTCCTAAGAGCTAGTTTTCTTCCATTTTTTGGTAGCATTGGAAAGGTTGCCATGTTGTTAGTTGGCAGTTGTACTATAATTTACACCTACTGTCGTTTCAAGCTCCAGCCGGAATAACATTAATGCTGCAGCCTTATAAGTGATAATAGTGGAGAAGAGCAACCCCTCTAGCAATTTTTAAAAACAGATGACAGAGATAAATCTCAGTATTTAGTAGGCTGAAAAGGTGCAGACTTTTGCTGAAAATTCAAGCTAGTTTTCTACACTTATAGGAACAATGATAGATTTAGAACCGAAAGGGGATTTACAAGTCATCTATTTAACCTAGAGTTGACAATCACTTCACTTGCAGCTAAACCAGATAGGGAAATATTTAACAAAATAATTTTAAAAAATCAACAAAACAGATAAAAAGTTGCTTTTTAAAAAAAATAAGTCAATTTTCAGCCTTCAGAGATTTTTTTTATTTGGATTAAGTGATTTCCATTTCCATATAAGTTTGACACCACTAATTTAACCCAACCCTTTGATTTTGCTGATAAGAAAACTAAAGATCAGAGAAGTTAGACTTGCCCAGGGTCACACAAATAATTTGTCTAAGGCAGGATTTAAAACTAGTTCCTTGAGCATCTTACTACAGAGTATCACCAGTGATGGGCTGGAGAATGGTGACCTACTGACAGTGCTATGGGCAAAAACTTCCTACTCTCTGGGGAATATCATCTGGTTTTCCCTTTGTTCAAATCCCTTTTATTGCCACATCTTGGAATGGATTATCTCTGGAAGAAAAGGTATCTTGTTTCTTGTTCACAATCTGAATGCTTCCTTTAAGTCAAATTTCTCTTCATTCAGTAAATCCTTCTGAATCTATGATGTGCTAGATACAGTACTGGGCCCTGAGATGAAAGCTAACTTAGACTCTTTATATTTATAGATTGAGCACTTGAAGGGACCACGGAGACCATCTAGACCAATTTCCTTCTTTTACAGGGAAGAAACCTAAATTGGGTACCCCAGAATAGTGGATAAAGCACTGGACTTGGAGTCAAAGTGATCTGGGCTCAAATCCTGCATCAATCACTCTGACATTAACTGTAATTCTCTGTAAGTCACTACCTCAGTTTTCTAATATGTAAAATAAAGATAATAATAGCATTGACCTGACAGGGTTGTTGTGAGATTCAAATAGGATTATATACATGAAATGCTTTGTAAATTTATGAAGCTATTATTAGTCGAAGAGTATAAACAATTATGTAAACAAGACAGAGTGAAATGGGGACCAAGGAAAGATCCAGCAATTCAAAGTGGGGAAGAAGGCTTTCGGTTTGCAAAGGACTCACAACTTCTCTTCTAAAAAGACCTATAGAAAAATCCTTAACAGACTATGGATCTAACTCTTAGTATGCAGGGGCACAATTAAACCCTGTGAAGGATATTTGACAGACCTATTAAATACAATATATATTTCCTTTAGTCCTATTAGAGTTGAAGTTTTGTAGGTTTAAAAAAATTCAGTCAGTTTTGTTGATTTCTTGCTTCTTAAAAAAATTTAATCTTTCTTTTCCATCAGTAGAAATCTACTTTCTTCTCACCTCTTCCCCTCAATTAAGAAAGGAAAAACAAAACCCCTGTTGGACATATGTATAGTCCAAAAAAATGATCTTTTTTGTTTTTATATTCCTTTCCTCTACAAACTTCTCACTCTAGGATCGTCTATTGAACTGTTACAATAAAGACTGAAAAAGGAGGAGAGAGAGAGAGAGAGAGAATGAGAAAGATAGGCAAAACAAAACAACCCATCAACAGTGTCCCATCTGACATTATATGCCATATTCCACACCTATGGTCCCCCATTTGTACAAAGAAGGAAGGTGGTGCAAAATTATGCAGTTACAAGGGAAGTTTTATTGGCTCAAGGACTGAGCTGGAGACATACCATGTTCAAGTCCCCACCTTTATTCCTTTACTGCCTTTCCATGTGAAGCCATTATCTAGGAAACTGTCAAAGTGACCTTTTGCTCTGTTTTTTAAATGGCCATTTTTGGTTCACTTGTGGAATCAAGGCAACTGATTGCAAACTTTTTAGTCTGTGATAAATTGACTAGTTGAAGAGAAAGAAAAAATAAAATTCATCATTGCCTCATATGTCATTTAAATTGATAGCACTGTATTGCTATGACCTTTGGGGAAATAACTTCTTCCTTTTACCTCATGGGTGAAATGAGGTTACTATTGTAACCTATACCCTAGTTATGAGGACAAATATGAGGATTATGTATGTACAAAATTATTTTTTTAAAGTACTATTATTAATTTGAAAAAAACACTGAACCTGAGTTCACATCTAATTTTTTGTTAATTACCTATCTAGATCAGTGACTTAACCTCCTTTGGGCCCAGTTTACTTATCTCTAAAATGGTGGGGTTGGACTAAATGGCCCCTGAGGGCCCATAGTTCTTTAGATCTCTGATCTTATTATCCTACTGTTTTACTTGTTATTGTTATTACCTGTACAACCTGTAGCTGGTCCAGTGGAAAGAACCCTGTACCCAAAGTCAGAAAGTAAAATTTCAGCTTCTTACAATCATTAATTGAGAGACCCTGGGCAAATCACTTACCCATTGCCTGCCTCAATTTCTCTCCCTGTAAATTGAATATAATAATCTGGGTACTTCCCAGGATTATTGGAAGGATAAAATGAGATGTTTGTAACATGCTTTGTAAACCCTAAAGCATACCAAAAATATTAGTTATCCTCCTTCTTATATTTATGGCTTTTGTTGTAATTTATCTGTAATTAGTTTTTCCTATTGTTTAAATGAGTATGATTATGTTTCTGGGTTTTCTTGTTATTATTTAGTTGTTTCAGTTGTGTTTGACTCTCTTTGATCCAATTTGGGGTTTTCTTGGCAAAGTTACTGCCATTTTCTTCTCCAAATCATTTTACAGATGAGGAAACTGAGGCAAATACAGTTAAGTGACTTGCCAAGGATGACACAGCAAATAAGCCTCTGAAGCTAGATTTGAACTTACTAAGAAGAGTCCTCTGACTCCAGATGTGGCATGATATCCACTAGTTGCCCTATAAAATAAAATATAGTTTACAGTAAAATAAAATAACAGTAAAAATTGTTATCAAATTTTTTAAAAATGTGCTCATGAATGGTAAGTTAAGAGACAGCCCCTGATCTTTGTTTTCAGAGTAGAATAGCTAAAGATGGATCTGAGTTAGATTTGAAAGGGATTTTTTCCTTTTGCCCTTGTAAACATTTGCAGTAAAGTCACCTCAGAATGACAAATTGACCAAAGAAAGAGCTGAAAATTCTCACTCTGTCATGCTTTCAGTCTTAAGACCTTATTTCTTCTATTGCTGAAAGGGACCTTGGAGGCACTTCATTAGACCAAAGAAATATATAGTGATCAATTACCCAGTCACATAGATACTATCTGGGGTCACATTTGAACCCAAAGTCAGTAGTATTTTCTCCCCACTATCACTGCTTCTGTCTTGCTCAGCTCCAGTGGGTTTGAAATGTATAAGGTTTCCCTGTACAGAGAAACAGTCTGTCCTCATTTGTGTCCAGTGACCGAGGTCCTTGAATGTGGACATGATTCTGATTATTCTTTCAGATCCTTATCAGCTGGGTGCATCATGGCTCCCTCTATTTTCTATGCCCTATTGTTCATTTTTATTCTTTATTCTTGGTGCCTGATTTTCCTCACTGAGCTCTGGGATTGGCCATATATAACCCAAGGGGTAATTATATCAGGTCAGACAATAAATGCCTAGATATAACCTAGGAATTATTTTTGCCTTTTCCAGTTGTATTTGTTGTGACTTAAGCTGAGCAATCTTCATCATTAAATTTTTTTTAAAATTCATATCTTTGAGAAACTAAGTGATTGAACTACCATATCTTCTTTGGGGATCTTCGGCTCCCCTCTTTTTCAAAAATACATTCAAACCAACAAATATCTTCTAGAGCTTCTAATATGTACAAGGCCCCTAACCTTGGCACCATGGGAATATATTTTAAAAAACGGAAAAATCTACAGTCTGTGTCATCAGGAAATTAATGTTTAATAGAAGGAGGAATAAGACTTTTGTCTATGTCAGTTTGTTAGCTGTGTGACCTGGGGCAAGTCACTTAACCTTCTTGCTTTGGTTTCCTCATCTACAAAATAAGTTGGAGAAGGAAATAGCAAGCCATTCTAGTATCTCTTCTGACAAAAGTTCAAATGGAGTCACAAAGAGTCAGACACAACTGAAAAACAACTAGACAATAACAATAAGATGTCAATTCAGTTGAGAATAGAATAAAAGTTAAAATGTATATATTGATTTAAGATTATAAAGCACTTTACAAATATTTTTTAAATTTTCTTTATTTACACAATACTAAAATATTCTTAAGAGTAAACATAATACCCCCTCTCTCACAAAAATACTAAACCTCATGAGAAATAAAGGAAAGGAAAGAGGGGGAAAAATGTGTTTCACTCTGTGTTCCGATACCATCAGCTCTGTCTCAGGTGAATCACATTCTTTATCATAAGTCCATCAGAGAAGTTACTTCCATATTTTTCCAGAGTTGCTGTTGCTGATTGTAATTCCCTCCATCCATTCCTCCCCACTACCATCTATTATATTTTCTCTCTCCTGTCACTCTGTCCCTCTTCATAATTGTGTTGTGGGGTAGTCAAGTGGCACAGTGGACAGAGCACTGGCCCTGTGGCCAAGAGACCCTGAGCCCACCCAGAGACCCAGCAACCACCTGGCCCTGTGGTCCTAGAAAGGCCACCCAATCCCACCACCTTGCAAAAAGTAAAAATAAAATGTGTTATAGCTAACTATCCTCTCCTCTATCACCCACACCCCCCCTCCCATCCCCCCTGTTCCCTTTCTCTCCTTTTTCTTCTAGATGTCTATACCCTATTGAGTGTGCATGCTGTTTTCTCTCTAAGCCATTTCTGATGAGAATAAAGACTCTTATTCCCCTTCACCTTCCCCCTCCATACCATTGCAAAAGGTACATGAAATATCTTTTATATGAAATATCTTAGCCTATTCTACCTCTCCTTTTTCTTAATCCCTGTACATTTCCCTTTCACCCATTGATTCCATTTTTACCATATATCTTCAAATTCAGCTTTTTCCTCTACCTCATCTATAAAAACTCCTTCTATTTGCTCTATTTAATGGGAAGGTCCATATGAGTATTATCTGTATCATCTTCCCATTCAGGAATACATGCAGTTCATCATCATTAAGTCCCTCATAATTTACCCTTCTTGTCCACCCTCTCTGCTTCACCTGAGTCCTGTACTTGAAGGTCAAACTTTCTGTTCAGCTCTGATCATTCCAACAGAAACATTTGAAATTCTCCTGTTTCATTGAAAGTCCATCTTTTCCCTTGGAAGAGGATGCTCAGTTTTGCTGGGTAGTTGATTCTCAGTTGCATTCCAAGCTCTTTTGCCTTCTGGAATATTATATTCCAATCCCTACAAGACCTTAATGTAGTTACTGCTAAGTCCTGGGTAAGACTGCAGCCCCATGATATTTGAATTGTGTCCTTCTGGCTGCTTGTAGTATTTTCTCTTTGACTTGGGAATTCTGGAACTTGGCTATAATATTCCTGGTATTTTTTTGGGGGATCTCTTTCCTGATGAGATGGGTGAATTTTCTCAATTTCTATTTTGCCCTCTGCTTCTAGGATATCAAAGCAATTTTCCTGTAGAAATTCTTTAAAAATGAGGTCAAGTCTCTTTTCCTGATCATGACTTTCAGGTACCTCAATAATTTTTTAAATTACCTTTCCTGGACCTGTTTTCCAGATCAGTTGTATTTTCAACGAGATATTTCATGTTTTCTTCTAATTGTTCATTCTTTTGGGTGTTTAAGTATTGTATCTTGATTTCTTGCAAAGTCATCAGCTTCCTTTACCTCCATTCTATATCTGAAGGATTTGTTTTCCTCAGAGAGCTTTCTTATCTCCTTTTCCTTCTGACCAATTCTTCTTTTTAAAGCATTCTTCTCTTCAGTAACTTTTTGAACTGTTCTATCCACTTGACCTAAGCTGGTTTTTAACATGTTATTTCTTCATCATTTTTTTTGGATCTCCTTGACTAAGCTGCTGACTTCATTTTCATGTTTTCCCTGAATCTCTCTCATTTCTTTTCCCAATTTTTCTTCTATCTCCCTTACTTGATTTTCAAAATTTTTTTTGAGTTCTATCATAGCCTGAGCCCAACTTCTAAGTTTCTTGGAGTCTTCAGATGCAGAAGCTTGGACTTTCTCATCTTTGGATTGAGTATTTTGGTCCTCCATGGGACCAAAGAAATTGTCTAATGTCAGGTTCCTTTTTTTCTGTTTATTCATTTCCCCAGCTTGTGCCTGGTTTTGGGGGTGCTTCCTGAGCTTTTGAGTGTTATTGGATACTGCTGCAAGGATCTCAGTATGTGAGGCTCTGACTGCTCTCCTGTGCACCCCTGCCCCCAGGTTGTGAGGGGGTGTCCCTAGGAGACCCACACTGTGACCAGGGTCTGAATGTGGTCAAAGCCCCAGAGTCCTCTCCCAGGGACAAAGGACAGACCTCAGCAGTCTCCCTCTACTCCCTTATCTTCTGTGGGCTGAGTATTCAGGGTACAGCTGTCAGCTGGCCCCTGCTGGGCAGCACCATAGGCCTGTTCCATTTCCTGGGATCTGGGTTGCACTGAGAGCTGCAGAAGGCCATGCTGGCCTGGGCTTCATGCTCTCTCTGGCAGAGGTCTCCCTGCTGATCTTCCAAGTTGTGCTTGGTGCTTCCTGGGATGCAGTTCAGGAAAGTGCTTCTGCTGCTAGGAGCTGAAGCTCCTGGGTGCCCTGGGGCTGTTTCTGGGAAGCTGAAGCTCCTTTGCTCTGGTGTGCTACTGCTCTCCTCCAACCCTGAAGAAAAGAGCCTTCCTACTATTTTCCAGGTTATCTTGGGCTGGAGTATTGCCTCACTGGATCTTTCTGTGGGTTCCATCTCTCAAAAATTTATTGTCATAATTTTAAGGTTTTTGAAATATTTTAGAGAGAGCACATAGGAGAGAATGTACTCCTGCTGCCATCTTGGCTCTGCCCCTGTACTTTACAATTATTATTATTATTATCTCATTTGATCCTCACCACAACTCTAGGAAGAAGGTGGTATAATTACCCCTATTTTTACAGATGAGGAAACTGAGACTGACATGAAATGGCTTGCTCATACATTATGAAATGTCTCAGACTGTATTTGAACTCAGGTCTTTATGAGTCTATATTCAACATTCTATTACCTTTGCCACCAATTTGCATGATAGCTATTTAGAGAAGTTGTGATAGGTGAAAAGAGGGAAGAATTATGGTTAGAAGATTAAGGAAGGGTATGTTAGTAGATTAGCATTTCAACTTTTCCTTGAGGAATACACAGTGGAATTTAAGGAGGGATGGAAATTTAAGTGTGGGTATATACCAATTTTGATGTAGGAAAGTGTAGGATCACTTAAAAAATGCTGAATCAGCTGCTTTGACTGGTGCATGATAGGAGCAGAGTGACATATCCAGAAAGAAGGCAAGGGTGACATTATGGTAGGCTTTCTCATCCAGACCAAGGTTTACTTCATAATTCATGGAGAGCCAGGGCAGCTAGATGGTACAGCAGAGATAGTGTCAGAACTGGGGTCAGGAAGACATCTCTTCCTGAATTCAAATCTGACCTCAAACACTTTAACTAGCTGTATGACCTTGGTCAAGTCACTTCACTCTGCTTCAGTTTTCTCATTTGTAAAATGAACTGGAGAAGAAAATGGCAAATAATTATTTTTACCAAGAAAACCCTAAATGGGGTCACAAAGAATCAGACACAACTGAACAACAATTCAAAAACAATGGGGAGCCACTGAAAATTTTTAAATAGGGTAATGATATGATCTCAGTTTTCCATCAGGAAGTTCAATCTGGCCTAGAGTTCTTAGGATGCTGTTGCAGTAGTTTAGGGGGAAAGTCCAAGTGATAGGTAGAAAGGACCTTGCACCTCTAAATAGGTAAACTTTATGACTCTTTAGGACTCTGATTAAAGGATATGCTTGAATTGACAAATCATTAACATTCAGGAGTTAGCTCATCTGCTTGAATACTCTGGTGTTCATGGGAGCAAGATGTAAACCAGGAGAGCTCATAGGCAGTTCTTGGTCACTGGCATCATTTCAACATCTGCTTAACATTTATAATTACCACTGTTTTAATTTTTAAATACAGGGATGGTACTTATGAGTCTTTCCTCCCTCCAAACCCCCCATTCAGGGGGATACATACTCTTTATTTCTAATGGGGATGTGTTGTAGGTCACAGTATACACTCTCTTCTCTTATTTGCATTTGCAAACAACTGAGTCAGTCCATAAACATTTATCAAACTCCCAATTTATGCTGAATACTATGCTGACTAGTATACAAGAGAAAACACTAAATGACCTGGGGTCTGTTCTTGGCTTTGTCACAAACTATGTGGCTTTTGGGGAAATGACTTCACCTATTTACTTTTCTAGTTAGACTGCATGAACTGTAGATCCCATCCAGCTGTAACATTCTAGTATTTAAACCCACACAAGAATTAAACTGATGAGTTTACCTTTAGCATCATTCTCTATCCTAACATATTATACAACTGCTTACATTACAGGGTTCTAGAAAGTTCTTGTCAGCATAGAATTTGCTTATTCATACATTGCTATTCTTCCTTTTCATATGTATCTTCCTTGTTTCCTATTCACCTTATGTAGTTCTTAAGGAAAGGGATTTTAAATTACACAGTCATTCATTAAGTACCCAGTATGTTTTAAAGGGGCAGCTATTTGGTGTAGTGGATAGAACAATGAAGTTTCGGATTAGGCAAAGCTCATTTTCATGAGTTCAAATCCAGCCTCAGACATTTTCTAGCTGTGTGGCCCTGGCTAAGTCACTTCACCCTGTTTGTCTCAGTTTCCTTATCTATAAAATTTCCTGAGAAAGGAAATAGTGAACCATTCCAGTATCTTTGCCAAGAAAATTCCATATGGGGTCACAAAGAATTGATTATGACTGAAATGGTTAAACAACAAATTATGTTCTAAATTCTATGAAGGATAGAAAGATTACATAGGAAAAGGTCCTAGAACTCATGAAGTATACTTACAGTATGATTGATTTAAAAAAAAATTCTCATCAGGGTAGGAAATTGGAATGGAATGGGAAAGAATATATCAAATGCTTACTTTGACTTTAGCACAGTGCTAAGCACTTGAGAAAAGACAGAAAATCTAGATAATCCCCTGATCCTTAAAGAGCTCACAATCTAATTTGTGGGGAAAACATATAAAAGAAACTGTGAATATTTGGTACATGATTTAGACATTAAATGAGAAGGGACCTTAGAAGCCATCTAAGCTAACTCATTTTTGCAGAGGAAGAAATTGAGACCTAGAGAGAGGTGAAATGCAAAGATGGAATTTGATTAGGGTTCTGTAACCCCTGGATCAGCATCCTTTCCATTGGAACATAGATTGTAGGTTATTAGATTTAGGACTGGATAAGACTTAAGAGGCTGTCTAGTTTCTTCAACTCCCATATTTTATGGATTTAGAAAAATAATAAACTGGTGCCCATATAAGTAACTTATTGAAAGAAACACAGGTAGTCAGTAGCAAAGGCCAGATTAGAACCCAGACTCCTCCTTAACTGCACATAGTCATATTTTCCCTTGTATCATGGAGATCAGTTAGAATGACCCTGCTCTCTCTGCTCCCTCTCCCACCCTCCATTCCTACTTTTTAAAATTTCATCTTAGTTTAAAAATCTGTATATTTGATAGAGAGCTGCAGATATCAGGGTAATCATCTGTGATGTGATGGTGGCTCCCAAATCAAGTCAGTTGAGTTGGAACCAGTCAGCCATTTGGAAATCCCTACCATAATGGACTCCACCTTCGAGAAAATCCAGTATAGGAAAAGTTCCAGATAAACAAGAAATTAAAATTGGTGGGGGTGGGGGAGGCAGGGGGTGGGTAGGAATAGGAAGGATATGATTGATTTCATACATGAAGATTACCATTTAAAATATTTGCTTCATTATGCCTTGAAATAGCAAGACCTACTGGCACACTGTTTCAACTTGCAAAAGCTGTTTACAACAAGTTTTCTGATACATACCTCTTACCTAAATCAATGTACACCCACACATTAGTTAAGAAGTGTATGGTAATTAAGTTGTTCATTTTGTGTCTTATCTCTAGATCATTGTTACCTTTCTGCATTTGGATTAGTATATCCAGAACTTGCAAGTCAGTAAACTACCGCCATGACATTGGGATATTTAAGCAGCACTATCTAGACCCTCTAAATCAGAAGAGCTTCACTTTTTCTATATAATTATTCTTTTTTGGAAGTCTGGTAAAGTCAATATGAACCCCTGCTTAGAGCAATGTTTTTAAATGCATAAGACAAAATATATAAGATTAAAAAGAAAGCCAATTATATATATATATATATATATATATATATATATATATATATATATATATATATAATAGAGAGAGAGAGAGAGAGAGAGAGAGAGAGAGAGAGAGAGAGAGAGAGAGAGAGAGAGAGAGACATGTATTTTTTAGGGTTTTTTTGCAAGGCAAATGGGGTTAAGTGGCTTGCCCAAGGCCACACAGCTAGGTAATTAGTGTCTGAGTGTCTGAGACCGGATTTGAACCCAGGTACTCCTCCTGACTCCAGGACCTGTGCTTTATCCACTGCACCACCTAGCTTCCCTGGAAGCCAATTACATTAGAACAGTCTGCACACACACACACACACACACACACACACACACACACACACACACACTCACAACAAGCTCACTGAACCATTTGCTTAAGATATCATTTAGTAAATTATTATTATTAAACAGAGTTGTAAATGGCATCTTTAGCTCCCAAATGTGAGTTGCAAGGGCTGTGTGTGTGTGTGTGTGTGTGTGTGTGTGTGTGTGTGTGTCTGTGTGTGTCTGTGTGTGTGTGTGTGTGTGAATCCTCTCTTGTTTCTTGTCTGGTTCTCTACTTTTGTGTTTGATGTTGAAGAATAGGTTTCACAAAAATACCTCACAAATCTGGTGATGTTTTTCTAGTTATGAATGTGCCAGGCTAGGTTTCTCAAACACTCATCCTGTGACATCTCTCCACCCTCCCCTTCCATCCCTTGTCATGGAAATATACTTGCTGGATGCAGCACATGATATGTGATTTTCCCATCTCCCTCGAAACAACAATAGAATTGGAAAAAAAAAACACAGCACCCTACAGTTTTTCTGTGCTGTCACCACCAAATAATTTGAAGATGTGTAAACTCCAACTTCTGAAATGCCTTCAGACCCACTTGACAATGCTAATCCCTCATCACTCCCTCTATCTACCCTGCACCCTTGATGAGGGAGCAATTTGGCAACAGGAAAGCTAACAAGTTCGACTGATCACATGACTTTGAGAATCTTTGCATTGTTTTGTAAACTTAAAAGTCTTTGAATCCTCACTGTTCTAACTTTAGGAACTTATAAAGTTATAGTGTGTTTTGGTAGTTTGGTAGATCTAATTAGATCTTACTCTTGTCCCCTATTTGCTCTGTTACCATAAACTGGGGAGGGAGAGTAAAGTGGGGAATAAAGGATGGAGACAAGGGTGTGCCAGAGTTAGCTCAAACCAGTTTGAGAGCTGATTATTAAATTTTCATTTTGAACATATGCACTCCTGAAACTGGAAAATGCTACAGTCAATCAAGTCTTGATTTATTATGTGGTTGACTTTCTAGACTCAAGAAAAGGATGGAGAAAATATTAATAATGGAAATTAAATGTTAAAGTGTGCTGTGTGTACTTTTTTGTGAGAACTAGTTGTTAAACAATCATCAGCATGCCAATGAATGGAGGCAAGCATAACCCTGGGCACATTAGACTGCTAGCACACAATGGCAAACATGAATATCTGAAAACTAAAGTAAACTTTGTGTGGTATCCAGACAGAAGTCCAGTATCTAAAGTAAGAGGACCTTGTTTGCCTCTTGGTCAAATTATTTTTACAACGGCAAGCTTCCCATTTTTTTGTTTCCTCCTGTGGTTCTTTGCTGTTGAAAAGGTTTTAAACATCTTATACATCATCTTTTTTGGTTCTAAACTTTTTTTCATAGAAATCATCTGAGGGTATGTGGACTGTTTCAAATAATACAGGGAGAAACACTTAACTTACACTCTGGAGATTAGGAGGAAATGTCTCATGGCATATTTTTAAATTTAATTTAAATTATTAACATTTTCTCCATCACTTTAAGTCTAGAAAACCAGTCAAACAATAATAAATCAAAACCCAATTTTCATATTTCTCAGATGAAATTTGATCATCTGATTCTCAGGACTTGCCTTGAGCTGGCTCTGGAAAACCTCTGATTTATAGACCTACAGTTTGAAAGAATCTCAGAAATTGTGGAGATCAATGTCAAAATAATGTAATCTATCCATGACTTAGATTAATTAGCCTTTTGATTCCTCTTTAGAATTTCAACATTGGTAAAAGTTAAACAGAAGGGTTAACATATATATATATATATATATATATATATATATATATATATCTGAGATTTGTAAAAGGAGTTATTATTCTATGGTAATGGGTACTTTATGCATAAATGAAATAAGTAACTGAAATAAGTAACTATGTCTATTACTAATGATATAAATGTGTTTGTGGCAGGACTCCAGGTTCTAAAAATATTAATTTTCTTGGACATACAAATGAGTGAAGAACATTTACTGTGGAATGGAGATATTGTAATCTGTGTTAATAGAATAGTCATACTGAGGAAATAATAGATCATTTCAAAAATCAAAGGTCATTAAAAGAAAAGTATTGACTATGACTGGGACAATGTTAAAAGAAAAAGGAAGCTATACTCTGAGTAACTACAATGGCCAGTCATGTTTCCAGAGATAGATAATGAACATAACCTCCCTCTTCTTAGCAGAGACAAGGAACAAGAGGGACAGAATGTTGTTTTGTTATTCAGCTACTATGTAATACTTTTTCCTAATTATTTTTCTTTGTTGCAAGGAGAATTTCAAATTGGGTATGCAGTGTTATATCAAAAAAGACATCAAATAAGTTTTTTTTCAATTTCCAGAATTTTATGGAAACCTCTTTCTGAGCTCTTGGCTGTGTCAAAATTAGATTGCTTTTGTCTAATAGCAGAGGCCAAAGAGTCTGATACCAAATTAGAGATCTGACATTAAAGAAGAGAAAGCCTTTGCTGCCTAGGTCATGACTCCAGAAAGAAAAATCAGGATTTAGGGAAATCATTCAAGTGTATTTTCTAAAGATTATTGTAACAAATATGCCAAAAAAGACCTTAGTATTTAGTTCTCAAGTTTTGTTTGATTTGTTGAAAAATGTATTTATACTATAGACATAGGTTCAGATATCTAGAGTTCAAAGCAACTGCACAGGCTATCTAGTGTAGCCTCATCATTTTATAATTGAGGAAACTAAGATGCATCAAGGTTAAGTGACTGGTCCAGGTTTCACAGGGAGTAAATATCAGAGACAGTATTTGACCCTCAGCATCTTGGGTAGTTTTTCCACAGGCATATGAAATGTTCAGATTCATAAATTTCATTATAGGCACTCAGACTCTTTAGTATTCCAAAAGTTTGGAAGAAGACAATACCTTTTCTTCTAAGGAAAAGAAAGCCGACATTTAAAAGGCTTCTTGTCTCTGAGGTCTTAGAGTTCAAGTCTAGAAATACCAACTAATAACTTCTTAGAAATTCTAATTGACCATCCAATGAATGGGGATGGAATCTAAGAAAACAAGCATCTCTGAGAATTTATAAGAGACCTTTGTTCAGAGAAGGAAATAGTAGTCTCTCAGTTGTATAAAATGGGAGGTGTTTAGTCAGGAGGCATGGTCTGCTGGGTACACAACAGTATCTTAGGTCTCTCTTGAAAAATGAAAAAAAATATTAAAGACATTGTGCCTTTCCTCAAACAATTTATAATTTGATTGGTGGGGGTGGCATGTTGGAGGAGAAGATACCATAAAACTCAACTTGAAGAGAAACAAATGATTATGTGTGAGGAGGAATCAGACTCATGATTTCATCACCTTGAAATATTCTTCCTAGTAGAAAGTCCTGGTCCATAACTTAATCTCTGAGAATTTCCTGGGGCATCAAATGGGCCTGTATGAATGAGAAACTGTATTTAAACTCTGATCTTCTGAAATTCAAAGGATTACCCTCTTCACTCTCCCTGATCCTATCTCTGCAAAATCCTACATACTCCAGCAAATACCATGGAACTTTTTTTTCTTCTTTTTTGGTCTGGACCATGATTTCCTCGATGAGGGAATGCCCTTTTACCAAAGTATATTAGCAATTCTGCAACTCTTAGACTTAAGTGTTGCATTGAGAAATTAAGAGATGACCAGAGTTATATAGTGAGTTAAACATCTGAGGCTTCACTTGAACCTTGGTGTTCCTGGCTTTGAGACTAGTTCTCTCATCTACTTCAAAACACTGCCTCTCTTTAGGGAGGAGATACAGAGAATATCTGAGAAAGGGGGAAAAGAAGGTTGACCCCATACAGAGGTAAGAGATTGATTAGTGCCAGACACTGTGCTAATCACTTTTTAAATATTAACTCATTTGATCCTCTTTAGCAACCCTGGGAGGCAGGTGCTATTCTAATTCCTATTTTACAGTTAAAGAAACTGAGGGAGTCACAGATTAACTTATTTACCCAGGCTCACGCAAAGGCAATGGGGTTAAGTGACTTTCCCAAGGTCACACAGCTATTAAGGATTAAATGTCTGAAATGGCATGCACCAGACTTGCCCAAATAATGCCTGAAAGCTATGAGCAGAAGATCCTTGAATTTCATGATGAATATAACTTGAGTTCAATAACTTGAGTTCAAATGAACTCAGTTCCTCCTGACTCTGGGGTTGGTGTACTTTCCACTACGCTACCTATGCCAACTAGTAAATTTTGAGTGAGATTTGTACTCAGGATTTCTCAGATTCAGGTTCCACACTCTATCTACTGTGCCACCAAATGCCTCTAAAGGGAACGTGTATGAGTGCAAAGAAGGAATTCAATAAGGACTTGATCACCTTTCCACCTGTGCCTTACTGGGTAGAACCATGCCTATATAGATGCCATGATGCAGAATTATGTCCTAGATCCTCTTCTAAGCAATTTGGGATTATTGAGCAAGGCAGAAGAAAGTTGAAGAAAAGAGTTTAATCCTAGGTTTAATATATTAGCCTGAACTACAATTCCTAGGCAATTGTGATAAAATATTTTTTAAAAATTCTATATTTCCACATTTAGAAGATGCACCTTAATTTTGGAGCCTGAAATTTGAAAAAATATGTATTACATAAAGTTATTGAACTCAAGTTATATTCATCATGAAATTCAAGGATCTTCTGCTCATAGCTTTCAGGCATTATTTGGGCAAGTCTGGTGCATGCTTAGTCCATTGCATTTCATGAACCTGAAACACCAGTTGTGTCCTCCTTTGAAATCAGTTAAAATCTTTTTCATCAGTGATGCTTCTTGCCTTGTACTCCACTTGTACTGAATTCCAATGGTGCTTTGCTCTTCAATCCTTCTCTTCAGTTCCCTCTCTAAACTAGGCCATTTTGCTGACTTGCTTCTCATGGCCTTCTTCCACCCTGGCATTTTCAGGAGGATTTCGTCTTTCCATAGCCAGTCTCGAATTGTTTTCTCAGTTGGAGGAGAACCAAACTGATATTCAGCAGCACAATTTCCATTCACTTCTGCAAACTGGATCACTTCTAACTTGAATTCAGCACTGTATGAAAAGCTTTTCTGAGATACTCCTGGGCAGAATGTGGTAAAATGTAACCTAAAATACCAGTAACGAAAGCAAAACAATAAGCACAATGACAATAAGTCTCAAAAAGCAGGAAATGCAAGTAAAAAAAATCTACAACCATTATATAAGACACTCTCAGTTTTTAGACCTCAAATTTTTCGTTTTTTGTTTTTTGGTTTTTTGGTTTTTTTAGGCTTTTGCAAGGCAAACGGGGTTAAGTGGCTTGCCCAAGGCCACACAGCTAGGTAATTATTAAGTGTCTGAAATCGGATTTGAACCCAGGTAGTCCTGAATCCAGGGCCGGTGCTTTATCCATTACACCACCTAGCTGCCCCCCACTACGCCACCTAGCCGCCCCCCTGACCTCAAATTTTTCGAAAAAGGATGTGTCATATGTGAAGAAATACAGTACTTTGTCATGCTATATTTCTATCCCCTTCCATCCATGTGATCTTATTCTTGCAATCATTCAAAATGTCAGTAAGTATTTTTAGGTACTTAATATGTAGTAAACACCCTATGTGCTAGAGATTAAGAAAAGAAAAGTAAAATTAAACTTCTAATGGACAATGGGGTTTCAATTCCCTGCCTTTTTTGTTTATATGGAATTTTGGCCTAGTCTCCCAGGGAATAATTTCTCAAACTTTTTCTATGTTCTCAAGCAAAGGAATTGCAGCTGATATTTAACTGGCAAAAAAGTATCAGACTAAATCTGATTGGTTGCTTTCTTCTTGGAGTTATTAGGTTTTTGTTGTTATTTATTTTGCTTTCTTTACCACTATGGCTGTCTTCCCTCTAATTTTCTAATAATACCCCATAATAAAAGTCCTTCTTTGTAATAAGAATAATCAAATAAAAATGCCTTATTAAGTGTTTGAAAATGTGTTTCTCATCTTCTATCTCTACTGTATCATCTCTCTGCCAAGAGACAGGAGGCATACTTCACCACCAGTCTTCTGGAGCTATGATCATTCATTGCTTTAAAAAGACAATCACATTATTTTCTTAGTATTCAAGCCAAAAGTTTCTTTAAAAACACACCGTGAATAGAAAGATAAAAATGGCAACTAGTCTATGTCCTCCAGTTCTCTCAATTCTTACAGGTGGAACTGAAGGATAAGTTTATATGATCATTTTAGGAGGATAGGAAAATATTAACATTTAAAAGAATCAGGATGGATGGAGAGCTTGAACCCTGACAAAGAAACCTAGACATTCTTCATTTTACATTTATTCATTTTATTTTTAATTTATGGAACAAAACAAATATTCCCATAACATAGTATAATTTTTAAAGACAATTACTGGGGCGGCTAGGTGGCACAGTGGATAAAGCACCGGCCCTGGAGTCAGGAGTACCTGGGTTCAAATCTGGTCTCAGACACTTAATAATTACCTAGCTGTGTGGCCTTGGGCAATCCACTTAACCCCATTTGCTTTGCAAAAACCTAAATAAATAAATAAATAAATAAATAAACAAATAAACAAATAAACAAACAAATAAATAGATGAAGACAATTACACATGAAACTTAGGAATATGTATATAAAATTAACCTGTACATACTTATAGAGATTCTAAGTGGTGAAAATGAAGACAGAATACATTCATTATAGGCATGGAAGATAATCTGTGCAAAAACAATAGAGGTGAGAGATAACAAGGTATGAATAAGTAGGGTAGTTTGACTGGAATAGAAAGAATATGAAAAGGAATATTGTTATCATAAATCTGGAAAGGTAGACTGAGGTCAAATTGTACAGAGTTTTAAATGCTAAGCTCAGAAGTTTGTATTTTATACTAGACTTGACCAGTAGCCACTGAAGAATGTTCTGGAATATGGAATCTCATGACATGGTCAGGAAACTGAGAGCAGAACTAAATGGAACTGAAACCAAAAAAATCAAACCAAGAACAAAGCAAAGAACTGAGACCAAAAACCAAAGCAATACATTGGTAGTCAGGTGGTGGCCTCTCCACTGAAATGAAGTTAAATATTGACTTTTTTGTTTTGTTTTAGCAGAATCATAAACAAAAACAGTGTAGGCATTAAGGGGAAATGATTGTGAGAGCAAAAACAAAAGACAATTTTAAAAACTTTTTTAAAAAAAGAGTATTTTGTTTTTTATTAGAGAGAGAAAAAGATAGCTATGAAAAATCAGATTTTCTTTGAGGGAAAAACTTCATTTTTTTAAAGGGTCTATATATCCTGCAAGACCAAATTTAAATGCTACTTCTTTGGTTTGCTACCTTTTCTTCCCTTATTCACAAATTCTCTTTCCTTCCTTGAGTCTTACAGATCTCTTATCTTATGCTCTCATATTCGATTTTATCTTTTAGTTGTTGTATACTGATTTTGTAGCATCTATATTTTTGCATATCCTTTACTAAATGTTAAATGCTATTAGAGTGGATATTTTGTTCTTAATTTAATTCTTTTTATAACTTTTTTCATTTTACAAAATTGAAAAAATTGTCATGTAAACAGCAAAACATGAAAGAATTCATAATATAAAACATTACATTTTAATTCCAAGAAAAGCTTATCTAATAAATATAATTCGTGTTCAAAATTGCCCATCTTTTCTTTGCTTCCTTGTAGGTTTTCTTCTGTTCTATGCTGTATACTTTTTATTTTTTTCCTCCCACCTTCCCCCAGGATGGCTATAATTAATCATGGTAATTATATATATATATATATATATATATATATATATATATATATATACATATATATATATACATAGAGAGAGAGAGAGAGACATTTTCACATATGTATGTATACTCCTGCATACATATACCTAGATATGTAATATACATATTCATAGATATATATTTGGTTTGTGTATAACTCTCATTTTTATAACATTTCCTGAAAGAAACAACCACTCCTCATTCCTCTGCTCTAATTCTATTCAGTGCCTTGCACTCCTATTTCTTAATCACCTTTCTTTTTTTTTTTTTGTAAGGCAAACGGGGTTAAGTGTGGCTTGCCCAAGGCCACACAGCTAGGTAATTATTAAGTGTCTGAGACCGGATTTGAACCCAGGTACTCCTGACTCCAAGGCTGGTGCTTTATCCACTATGCCACCTAGCCACCCCCTTAATCACCTTTCAAAGAATCTCTTCCTTATATATCTTTTGATCTATACCCCCATTAATCTACATATCCTTCTATATATTCTCTTATCTTATCCCCTTAAACCTCGAACTTTTTGCCCTCCCTATCATTTTCTTATTTATTTCTGAATTTAGAAGATTTTTATAGTGTATATACATTTGTGTGAATTTATATATATATATGTATGTATATGTATTGTTTCATCTTTAACCCATTCCCTATGAGAGTTGGTTTCCAGAACTACCAGCTCTCCTTCCCTATCAAATTCTTTTTGTATCAGTTCTTTTCCTCCATCTCATCTGTCTAAGCAAATAACTTTTATTTTATCTTTTATTAGATTGTTTTACTTTCAAGAATTCCATCCTGCTCACTTCTATCCCCATCTTTCCTTCTAACTACACAATTATTAATAACAGTCTTGAACATATGGTTTACATTTCACATATAGATAGTGAACAATTTGTCCTTATTGAGTTCCTCGTAATTAGTCTTTGATAATTACTTTTTAATTTAATTTATTTTTTTGCTTCTAACATGTCAAATTTTCTATCGGGTTCAGGTCTTTTTGCAACAAAATCCTGACAATCTAGTTATTCATTGAATGTCCTTTTTTTTTTTATTCAGGCTAATGCTTAACTTTGCCGAGTATGATATTTTCAACTGCAATCCCAGTTCTTTTTTTCTTCAATATGTTGTGTTCCAAGACCTGGAGTCTTTTTTTTTTTTAGGTTTTTGCAAAGTCAAATGGAGTTAAGTGACTTGCCCAAGGCCACACAGTTAAGTATTAAGTGTCTGAGGTCGGATTTGAACTCAGGTACTCCTGACTCCTGGGCCAGTGCTCTATCCACTGTGCCACCTGGCTGCCCCAACCTGAAGTCTTTTAATGTAACCAGTCTTAGCTCTTGTGTAATTCTAATTGTGGTTCCACATATATGACTTTTTTTCTTTTTTACTCTTAATAGTTTCTCCTTAATCTGGGAGTTTTGGAATTTAACTATGATATTCCTGTCAGTTTTCCTCCTTGGATCCCTTTCATTGGTGATTGGTAAGTTTTTTCTATTTTTACTTTCCTCTCTTATACTAATCTTTCAAGTCAATTTTCTTTAATTATTTCTTGTATTATTGTATCAAGATTCTTTTTTGATCATAGCTTTCAGGTAGTTCAAGTATTCTTATGTTTTCTCTTTATCTGTTTCTTCAAATCTCTTGTTTTTCATTTGGGTTCTTCACTTTCTTTTTTTATTTTTTCATTCCTTATATTTTGCTTTATTATTTCTTGGTCTCTTATAACTTCATCCCCTTGTCCAATTATAATTTTCAAAGAGACGTTTTCTTCTGTAAGATTCTGGATCTTCTTTTCCAGTTGGTTTACTTTTCATAATTTTCTTGTTTTTCTTGGATTGCTCTTTTTTATTTTCCTTTAATTTCTCTTATTTGATTTTTTAAAGTCTTTTTAAATTTTTTTGAATTCCTTTATGAATTCTTTTTTTTTTTTTTTTTTTTTTAGCAGGCAGACATTTGATGTTGTTCTTTGGGAGTAGGAGAGGCTTTTTTTTCCAGCATCTTCCTCTGAAGACAATCCAGGTCTTCTCTATTCCCATAGTAACTACGTTTGAGCTCTCTCTCCTTTCCCTGCTCATTAAAAAAAATTTAGCAGCTTAATGCTATAGTTAACTCTAGTTCTGCAGGGCGGGCCATGGTGCCTCTGGCCTTGGAAGCTTTGTGCTGGGCATACATACTTCTTTCCTCCATGCCACAGCTAGGGCCCCTCTGTACGTTGTGCTGGAAATGAACTTACTCTCTGAGAACCCTCTAGTGGCTATAACCATCAGTTCTCTCCTCTGACCTGGAACCAGGGAGCAAGAACTCAAAACACTAGTGCCCTTGTGCGTTTTTTTTCTTCCTGCCCAGGACTGTTTCACTTGCATAACTGGGCCTGCTCCCTTATCAGCAGAAGTTCTCTTCCACTGCTCAGATGCCCCAACTCCCCACACTTCTGGGAGGTAAAAATTCATATGGTAGAGGTGGAGGCTACCTCCCAACCCAGCTGCCCCTAGGACTCACTTTTTGCTGTTTCAGGTAGCTAGACTAGAGGTATTTGCACTTCATTTAGGCAGTGGAACCTTTGTCCCAGACATCTCTTTGAACCTTTCCCTGGTTGTTCCAGAAGGAACATTGTATCTTCTCTGGTTGTCCCAAAAGCAATATTCTTCTGCTGCAACTTTTGTTTCTTTTTGTCAGTCTACTTTACTCTGAGGGTGTTTTGTTGATTTGTTAGTGAGAAATCTGAAGATCTTGGAATTTTCTATTCCTCCATCTTTCCAGAATTCTCTCCTGCCTTAACTGCTTTGCTGATGTCAGGCATGTTTTGGAATGAATGTATGATAATTTAACTTCCATTCTATAAATAACTAAAATCAAAGAGTCAATGAATTCAATACAACAAATAATTTTTAATAACTTGTTATATGTATGGCTCAAAATTCTATGCAGGGTGCTAAAAGATATGAAATTAAGTTGAATATTGTCTCTGCTCTCTTCTACTAGAGAGAAACAACACATGTAACTATCTAAATGGAACCAGAAAACCTAAGGGTTATTCGGAGATCTCAATCTAATCTAAAGTTAATTCCTCAACAATTTATCACTGAACCCATTCTTAAAGCTTATAAAAAAAAAGCTTAGTTTAGTAGTGGACAGTGAATTATAGGAGGGCAGGGATCCTAATGTTCTTCTGTTTATAGATCATAGATTTAGAACTGGAAAGGACCTCAAAGGTCAACTATTCCAATCCTCTCATTTTTATAGAAAAAGAAATAGAGACCAGTACTGTTAAGTAACTTGCCCAAGATTCCACAGAATCAGGATTAGAATTTAAGTTTCCTGGCTCCAAATTTACTGTATTGAACTGCCTCCAGTCCCTTTTTTTTAACAGGTGAGAAAAAGTTCAGAGGGGTTAGGTAATTTGAACAAGGCATACATACATTTGTGACTTGAAGTTTGATTTGAGAAATGTTTCTCACAACTCTTTGAGTCTCTCTTGCCCTTAGCCCATCGCTCCATTTTTATTTTTGTCACTCCAATATGTGTAAGTTTCTTGAAGGCAAAGACAGTTATACTTTTTAAATCAATGTTTCAGTGTTTGCATAGAGTAGGTGTTTTACAAATGTTGTTGAAGAAATTTTTACCTTTCTTCAAATTCATAACAGTAGAAATGATGCTTTCATCTTAAGGTGGGTGGTGCCTCTTTTCAGAATGCAAGTAGAATCATCTACTATCTCCATGATTTTCTTTAAGTCTCAGCTAAAACTCAACTTTCTTTTTTTTTGAATGTTATTTTACTTTGCTTTTTCAATTACCCACAGAGTTTTCAGTATTCATCTTTTTGTAAGCTTTTGAGCTCCACATTTTTTTCACCATCTCTGCCTTCTCCCTGCCCATGACAGTAAGTAATCTAATAGAGTTTATATGTGTACAATCATGTTTTACATAGTTCCATATTAGTCATATTGTGATAGAAGAATCAACACTAAAGGGAAAAAAAGAGAACAATTAAACTTTTAAAAAGTAAATTAGTATGTTTTAGTCTACATTCAGACTCAAAAATTTATTTATTTTTTCCTCTGGATATGGATAAAATTGTCTTTGTTCACTGAACTGCTGAGAGGAGCTAAGTTCTTCATAGTTGATTATCATACAGTGTTGTTCTTAATGTGTACAATGTTCTTCTGTTCTGCTCAATTTACTCAGCATCAATTCATGTAAAGTTTTCCAGGTTTTTCTGAAATCTGTCTGCTCAGGGTTTTTTGTAGAGCAATAATATTCTATTATATTCACATACCATAATTTGTTCAGTCATTCCCTAATTAATGAATATCCCCCTCAGTTTCCAATTCTTTCCACTCAAAAAAGAGCTGCTGTAAATATTTTTATACATGTAGGTTTTTCCACCTTTTTTATGATCTTTGGGATACAGCCCCAGTAGTGGTATTGCTGAATCAAAGGGAATGCAGTTTTATTACTCTTCGGACATAGTTACAAATTACTCTCCAGAAAGACAGGATCAATTCACAACATCAATAGTACATTAATGATTAATGTCCAAGTAAAGCCTCACTTTCTATAGGAAGCCTTCCCAGCCTCTCTTTAATTCCATGTTTTCCCTGTTTTAATTATTTCTTAACTTTTTGGGGCTAATGTTGGGGGTGCAGTAAAGTGGATAAAAGCACTAGGCCTAGAGTCACCAAGATCTGAGTTCAAATCTGGCCTCAGATACTTTCCCTGTGTAACCCTGGACTACTCACTCACCTAATCCCTTTTTGGTTCAGTTTCTCATCTATAAAACTGGAGAAGGAAATGTCAAAACACTCCAGTATTTTTACTAAGGAGATTCTAAGGGGCAAAGTTCATGAAATCATATAGAGTTGGACACAATTGAACAACAATACATTATCCTATATGCAACTTGCTTTGTATATGTGTCTTTGCATGTGGTCTCCCCTATTAGATTTTGAGCTCCTTGAGGGAAGGGACTATCTTTTGCCTCTTGGTATCCAAATGCCTGAAATGATTGATTGAGATAAGGGATTTTGAAATTCACAGACTCACAGAATTTGAGAATAAGGAAGGGACCTCAGCAGCCTTTTAGTCTAAATCTCACTATCATATCTAGGGCAAATTGTCATCTAGCCTACTTGAAAATTTCTAAGGGAAGTAGAACTCACCACCTTTTTAGGCAGCCTATTCCACTTTTAGATATATCTTATGATTAAGAAGCTTCTCCCCAATTAGGAAGCAATTCCGCAACAACTTCCATACATTGCTCCTGATTACAAACATAACTCACCATCAAAGCCATTTTGAGCAATCAAGTTTATTCAACCCCCTATCATGGGTCATACTTGAAGCTACAAATAGGAAAAAAAATAATTTCACTTTTTTTAGAGTTAAGGCATTGCCACTCTAGAATGCCCATGTTATAGGAGAACAGAAATTTATATGGAAGAAAAGGGAGATCTTTTTAATATAGTTATCATTAATGGCCTAGCTGAATTTATCAGAGTATGCATTTGTCTCTTTAGAAAGTAGGATGGGACTCATGAGGGGAGTATGACCAAGAAATGTATAAAAGGCAAGTCTGAGTAATGAACTGAAATGAATAAAGGCAAGTGTCAAGTATCTGCTGGGATAATCTATTTGGAGGAGAGGAGGCTTAAGGTAAATTCCATCTACTTCATGAGCTCCAAGTTAACTTAAATATCAGAAAAATCATGGATCTGAATCATAGGTATTAGGTGAATTCTTCAGCCCTAATGATCCACATGAAACCACTGTCAGCAGTGATACCTTGTAGATTGCTTGAAGATTCCTTTAGATATCTGGTCAAAGCTATCCCTTTTTTCACTGTAATTCATGATGGGTAAAACCTCTTATCAAAATACATCCAATTCAGGAAGTCCTTCTTTCATGCTACTGCTGATAGAACAGGTCTAGTCAGTGTTCTCTATGGCATCCAGAAATATTATACTTTTGCTTCACATAGCTGTTATCTGTATGTTTGGTGCCTGTAAACATTTGCCTGCTAAAGCAAATGGAGTTGGTTACGGGGAGATTGCCGTGAGTACTAGGAGGACCAACATTTTTCTACCTAACCACTACATAGATTATGGACAATAGATGCATTGCAGGGGAAGATGAATAGTTTGGTAGAGAGTACTAATGGACCATTCTCAAGGCTAAAGTAAAAGCCTTTAATGTGAAGGAAAAGATTGAACTAATTGCTGATCTGGGTTCCAATTCTGGTTTTCCTAGTGTAAGTCAGTTGATAGCAATATTCATCTTACTCACCTTTCCTACTTTGTTGGAGGTGGGGTGGGGTGGGGTGGAGAAAGTAGCAGGGATCACAAGACAACTTTCCCAATTGGTCTTACAGCATTGTTGCAATAATGAGGTTTGATATACCATATCTGAAAAAGCATAAAGAGTATCTTTGTCGATAGCATTGTCCCCAAATAGCAAGCAATTCCCCTCAACAATGAGTCAGGAAGACATGGATTCAAATCCTTTCTCAGAAACTTAGTATTTTTTATGACCATGGACAAATCACTTAACCTCTGTTGGCCCCAATTTCCTTATCTGTAAAAAAGAAATGAAATTAATAATACCTATAGAATTTTTGTGAGATTAAATTATATATATATATATATATATATATATATATAAATTTAAAGCAGCATATATTTATTATTCATTTATTTAGGTTTTTTTGGCATGGCAATGAGGTTAAGTGGCTTGCCCAAGGCCACACAGCTAGGTAATTATTAAGTGTCTGAGGCCAGATTTGAACTCATGTACTCTTGACTAAAGGGCCAGTGCTCTATCCACTATGCCACTTAGCTGCCCCGCATCATATATTTATGTATGTGTATTTGTATGAATATAATGTGTATATTGAAATGCTTGAGATATTGTAGTTAATTGAGCTAAGTAAATTTTAATAGCTCTTATTACTTCATATATGTTTGATGAAAAATATATCCAAAATACATTAATTCAATTTCTGGTCCTGGTAATAGTATATACACACACATGTGTATGTGTATGTATATGTATGTGATGTATGAATTAGTATACTATTAGTATACTAACTAGGGTAATATATATATGTATATACTACTAAAGTTCATGTTCATGTGTGTTTACATATTCATCCAGTGTATACATTGGATCCTCATATATCACTTTGTGTATATATTATATGAGTAATAATTAGCAATCATTAGCAATATATTATCAATTATTAAAATTGTTAATATTAAAGTTTCTTCTATAAACTATTACCCTTCTAATTATTCCCCTTTGTTTCCAGCAATGCCATGAATTAAGGGAGAATAGTCAATGATGTCAGTAACTTTGGTCATGCCCTCTAAGTCAGAAAAACAGCAATGTTGTGGAGACTGAACCTTTTCTCAACACTGCCTTATCATTCTTGCAAATGACCAAAATCCTGTGGTCAGAGGCCCATTATTTAGACTCTTCATGCTAGAAACTAAAAGACCATATGAGAACCATGTGACCACAAGTAAGTTGCTTAACTTTTCAAGAGTTGCTCCCAACTAACTCTCTGGTTTTGTAAGAGTTGCTGATAGTCACTGGAGAGGAAATTTCAACACCAGGGAGTTCTTCAAACCAGCAAAAGGCTATACATAGCATAGCTATAATATCATATAGCAGTGAATTAAAGATTATCAAGGCACTATGAAAAATGTAATGTTTTCCCTTTGAATTGTTTTTCTCAAAATTAAGTTTGGTTTTGTTACATGTTTTTAAATGGTCTTTTCTTTTTAGTGTTTTCCTCTGTCTTTCTCTTCTTTCTGTACCACAATGGCAGAAGTAAGACTTCCTAACAATCTGTGACCTCTGTAAGTAGTCAAGAGAGGTCATCAAGAAGAATGACTATAATTCTGATTAGCTTTAGTCAATCAATTCACTGTGAAAGACTCTTAGCCATTCAGATTCCCATAATTCCAGCAAGTGAGTTCCTTTTTTTTTTCTTTTAAAGAAAAGTGCTCTGGTGTGTTAATTCTATTGGACCAGGATCAGATTCTGTGAATAGCTTTTGAGTTACTTAGCTTGGACAAATGCAGCTCTTAGAGAACAAGGCATGGTATTGTTGGTATGAAAAATTTCCAGAAACTTGATTTCTCTTTAATTTTATGCTCTGTGTATTCTTTGATTCCCATAATATTTCCCCTTTATCCTTTTAAAACAACTTATTTTTAAGGACAAAGTTTCAACTATAAGGAAGAACTATTCCCTTTTCCAGCTGCAATTTCTTTTTATGTGAAATGCTTAGAAAATGGGAAATGTAGCCATCTGAGTTAATTGGGTATTAACAAAAACAAAAACATACCTTTTGCTGAAAAATTTTTCTAGAATACATGAATTCACTTTCCTATACTACTAAATTTATCAAAGAGAATATGATTGAGTATTTAAAGACTGAAGCTCTTTATTTGGAGCTTCAATTCTCAATATACAGGACTGTAAGTAGAGATGTAGGAAATTGGTTTGAATTGCTAAGATGGTCAGGATGTAACCTTTAACACTTTAAATATATCCCTGGTTAAGTTTGTGTGTATCTGTGTGTGTGTGTGTGTGTGTGTGTGTGTGTGTTTATCTCTTTTTCCTAAAAGTGAGCATTTGCAGAATCTATGCTTTTGATTTGTGATGTTGGAGAAGACTTTTGATATCTTGGAGCTCAAATCATTAAACAATAAAAAACATTCAGGCTACTCAGTAAAAACACAAATATTGAAACTGAAGCTTAACTAATGAAAAGATGGAATTCTTTGGAAAAGACCCTGATGTTGGAAAAGATTGAAGGCAACAGGAAAGGGTAATAACAGGATGAGATGGATAGATAATATAATGGAAAAATGAATATGAACTTAGACTTCAAGTGATAGGATAGAAGGATCTGACATGCTATGGTCCATGAGAGTCATAAGAATTGGACACCATTGAACAGCAGAACAATGAATAGCCAAAAAGTGACAGAGGTAAAGAATATAGAAAATCTCTTTGGGTCTATCACATATTGATTTTTTTTAGGGTTTTTTTTTGCAAGACAATGGGATTAAAGTGGCTTGCCCAAGGCCACACAGCTAGGTAATTATTAAGTGTCTGAGGTCAGATTTGAACTCAGGTACTCCTGACTCCAGGGCCGGTGCTCTATCCACTGTGTCACCCCTAGCTGCCCCATATTGATTTTTTTAAAAGTTCATTTGATAATGCAACTTTACACTGCTGGGGAAAATAAAGATATCCTCCTACTCCCCCTTTCATCTCAAAAAGATGCTTCCCATGTGTACATTAAAAATAATGAATCTATGACAAATATATCCATGGATATAATTTTGCTCATTAATCTGCCAAGTTTTGTTATCAATTGCAGTATAAAACAAGAAGGCACACTCACCTGTCATATTCATCTGTATCTTGGAAGATGTCAGACACAGAATCCAAAAAGAAGGACTTACTTACCATGATACAATGGATTGAGTGTTGGATTTAGCCTCAAGAAGAACTGAAGTCTTTATTGCCCTTAATGAGTAAAACAAAGCCATTAGTATCTCTTTTTATCTTTTAAGAGTTATTTTGTATATATGCTTTTTTTAATTTTCATTATTATTTTTGACAAAGGTTAAACTAAAAGACTGCTGAGAATCCAAGATGACACCATACAAACTGCTTGTGATTTTCAGTCTCTGCAGTTGTTTGGTGCAGGTCCATTCCCTTGCCTGGCCAAACTTAGATCCAGTTAAGCTTATAAAATCAACAGGTAAGAAGCATATTCATTGAGCAGCTTTAGAGGCTGTTAAGGACTCAAGTATGAGTCAGTTTGAAATGCATCACTTAACTATATTCATAACATTGGACAGTTCACTTCACCTCTGAAGCTTGAAGTTTCCTCTGCTTTGGAGGAAGAATTAAGAAACACACACCTCCCTTCTTTCTTTGCAGAAGTTGGGGACCAGGGGTGTAGAGTGTTACATACTGACTCAATTGATCACAATCTCTAAATCTATGGAACTTGATATATCATTGTCATTTGATTCTCAGGTGTACCTTACTGATCTGTGGTCCTTGTCAGCTGATCAGCTTCTATCCCCTTCTCATTTCCAGTTTTTCCATTTATCTGAAGTTGAAATTTTTTATATGCATTTTATGCCCCTGTAATATCATTTCTATAAGAGAAGAACCTTCTCATTTTTTTCCCTTTCTATTACTGTCCTCCATTCAGAAGACAATTCTTGGCACATGAGATGTGTTTAATAAGTGACCTTTTCATTCATTGAAGAGAATCCAACTCTCTCAGTTTTTCAGATGGCCCACAAAAGTTAAATGACATAAAGATCAAGAGATGAAGTCCAGGGCCTCTAACTCTGGAACCTTTTTACTTCCAAATGGTTTTGCTGAGCTACTGTATTATTTTTTTGTTGTTTTTGTTTTTTGCAAGGCAGTGGGGTTCACACAGCTGGGTATTTATTAAGTGTTTGGGGTTGGATTTGAACTCAGGTCCTCCTCACTCCAGGGCCGATGCTCTATCCACTGTGCCACCTAGCTACCCCACTGAGCTACTTTAAAGAAATTTTCCTCAATCTTCTTTACTTCTCATGTCATTAAAAATAGAATTTTTATAAAATGGAGGCATTGAAACATCAGTTTTGAGTCATGGATGCTCTTGGTGGCCTGCTGAAACCTATGAACCCCTTCTCAGTATGTATTTAAATGCATAAAATAAACCATGAGGTATAAATAAAAATAAATAAAATTCAGAGTATTAACCTTTCATCAAGACATCTTGGACACTCTATAAATACTAGCTTTATAGTTGCTTAAAACTACACTATGATTTTTCGGATATGCTGTACATAGGATTATAAAGTTAACATTGATATAATGATGTACTTTTCCTTTTCAAAGTTTATGTAGCCCTGAATCATTCCTTTAGGGGAATCTTTGGACCTCAGATTAAGAATCTCTGAACTAGAGATGGTCTCTAATCCCTTCATTTCTTAACCCTCTAATCTGTAAATTCCTGGAATAAAAGTGTCTCCCTCCAAAGATGCTGGGACATCAATCCTAAAAAAACAAAAACAACCCATTATCCACTTAGGTGGTCTAAATTTTGCCCTGAATCTCTGTACTGTCTCTAAGGAGACAGTCTGGTGTTAGGAAAGGACCAAAGGGAAGTCTGGATAAATAGAAGTTGAATTGGAATTTTTGCAAGCTCTCCTTTTGCAAGTTCTTCTCTCTATATCTCTCCTATCTTCTAGTCTTCTATTCCATTGTTTCCAAAACTTTTTTTTTTGGTTATAAGGAGGAACAGTTAGGGATTTTGTTGTTTTTCCAGATAAAAGGAGGAAAATCTTTGTATTTATACCCTCAGCACTCAAGATGGGGTCAGCCACATTTAAGGAACTTAATGATACCTGTTGATTGGTCTTATTGAATGTATACAGGGTTTTAAAAGACTGTCTTTACTTGGGAGATCAGAGGGAGGAGGGTATAGACAAGTAAGATTTTTTTTTTCCTACTTAGCAAATGAATGGATAAATCATAGGCACCTATTTAGTGCTGTCATCAAGATCCATCCCCTTCATTTTTTTAGGTTAGGAAACTGAAGTTCAGAGAAGTCTTAACTTGCCTGAGGCCACATAAATAGAAAGAAGCAAGGATGAGAGATTTAATTGCAGCTCCTCTGATGCCAAATCCAGTATGTTTTACATGTAAAATAGTTTTGCTGCTCAAGAGGATCTTTGACAACTAGGAAAAGGATGAATTTGTCTTCTTTCTACTTTGCTATGGGGGTGGAAGAGGGATGGGTTGGGGAGCAAGGGAGAGATAAGGAACTAGACAGGGGAGTGTCTGGAGACATCATAATAGGATTGATCAGACAGGTATCTATAGGCAGAAAGGCCCAGTTTTCACAACTGAAGGGCCTTTGTTGTCAAGGAAAGTTGCCAAGGGCTTATCTCATCTCCATGGGCCCTTCCAACCTTGACTCATAAATTTCTGCATGTTATCTCCTAATATGTTTGGTTCAGGTGAAGGAGGTGTTGCAATGCTGCCTCCACCCAAGATTCCAAGAAAGACAATGGAGTATTTAGAGCTGCCCAGGTTTGCTCCTGAATGGTTACAGCTTTATGCTAATTCACATGCTTTGTAAACAAGAACTACTCTACTGGAGTTCCTAATGTGGGAAAATAATACATAAAAAAGATTAACTATGATCTACATCTACTCTGTGACTATGGGTCAAAAGCTAAAAACAAAATTTATTATCATTTACTTTTTATGAGACTCCATCTTCTCTTGGAACCTTGTTAGTCTTTTATGGTGGCGTGCTTTCATGCTTCTTCCTCTTTTAAAAGAAAGAAAAATGAAACATAACAAAGATGAAGGGTATCAACACAACATTAAGTAATAAAATAAAAAATAATGAACAATTTTAAAATTTGGAAAATATAACAGGCAAATAGCTTATAAACTAAAATAACAATAGCTATACTTGTAAAAGCAATTTATATCCATTATCTCATTTGGTCCTCACAAGTCTGTGGGGTATATTCTATTATTGTTCCCATTTTTGCAGAGGAGGAAACAGTCTCATAGTGGTTAAGTGAGTTGCTTAGGGTCATATGGATAGAATTTGCACTTAGGTTTATAACAATTGCAAATCCAGTGCTCAATGTCACTTAAATGTCTAAAAGTACTAAAATGATTTGAAAATTGCTCTTAATAACTTGTCATTTTCAAAGAGAATGTGGTAATGGTAAGTGGTAAGTATTCTACATAGGTAAATTTAGAGGACCAAGGTACCATTTTGATATCTACTACTTACTATCTATATATTTCTTAATCTGTTTCTTCTACAAAATGATAAGACCATTATACTTTATGAACTCTTAAGTTCCTTGGGACACTAAATACTATAAAAGGAAATATGTATTTATTGAAATTGAACAAAACAGGAGAAAATTATCAAACTATATAGGTACAACTTAAATATTTCATACTATGATGTGTTGTTGAATGGATTTAAGGGATTAGATTTGATAGATAGAATGACTGAAAAATTCTGGACAGAAATTCAAAATATTGTGTAGTAGGCAGCAGGAAAATGTTTTCTAAAGAAGAGGGATTCCTGGATGCTAAGATAGCAGAGTAAGCAGTAAAAATATTATAATATTTTTCTATTCATCCTCAAAAAACCTTAGAATAGCACCCCCAGATAAATCTTGGAATAGCAGAACTAGCAAAAAAAAGGGTTGAAACAATCTTTTATTCCAAAAACCTTAGGAAATTGGCAGGAAAGGACCATCTTACTTTGGTAAAAGGGGAGCACAGTCCAGGACAGGGAGGGTCCCAGCAAACTCTCCATGGCAAACCATCAGTAGATCCTGAGCCCCAATGTAGTAGAACAGATAAGCACCAACTCTGGGATCCACATGCCTCAATCTAACCAGGGAAATGGGCAGACAGCATTTTCAAGAACCTCCACATGCTTAAACCTATCCCTGGGCAAGCAGGGAGCCTTCAGTGTTCAAAATAGTACGCACTTCAATGTAACCCCAGGGCCTCAGCACATGCCAGACACCAGCACTAGGACCCTGGCTCAACACTTGGCAAGCACCTTATTGCCTCTGGCAGTTCCATCCCCTCAGTGGAGTGTCAGACATGAGAGACCCCCTGTGAAACTCAAGGCAACACCAGGTAAATAGCCAGGGTCTGCAGCCCCAGCACAAGAAGCCGGAGGATAATGCCTCTTCTTCTCAGGGAGTAAAGCTTAAATTTAAAAGAAAGGGGAAAAGTCAAAAAACAATAGCATCACAGAAAGAATGTAACCATAGAAAAGTTAAAATGGTGACAGAGATCAAGACACAAACCCAGAAAAGGAAAACAAAGTCAAAACAGCTATGCACAAAGTGCCAAACAAAAATAGGAAATGATTTCAAAGTTATAAAGAACCCTTGAAAAAACTCAAAAAGGAGCTTAAAATCATTTAAGAGAGAAACAGGAAAAAAAAATTGAAGAAATGAAAGTGACTTAAGATAATTATTAAAATAGAGTAAATATCTTGGAAAAGGAAAACAAGAGCTTAAAAAGTAGAAATGGCCAAATGAAAAAGAGAAATACAAAGCAAGTCAAGGAAAACAACTTCTTAAAAGTTAGAATTGATTAAGTGGAAACATGCTCTATGAGATATCAAAAATCAATCAAACAAATTTCAAGGAATAATAAAAAGAAAATATAAACTGACTCATGGGAAAACATCTAATCTGGAAAATAGATTCAAGAGAACTACCTGAAAGCCATAATCAAAATGAGGACATGGAGAGCATCTTTTAAGAAATTATTGTAAAATTGTCTTGACACCCTGGAACCAGAAGATAAAATAGGCATTAAAAAATACACCTATCACCTCAAGAAAGAGATTCCAAAATAAAATCAAAGGAAAAATTGGATGGTGGGAAAATATAGTTAGAAATCATAACTGTGAATGGGGTGAACTATCCAATAAATCAGAAGCAGATAACAGAGTGACTCAAAAACAAGAATTCTATATTTTGTTTACAAGAAACATATTTGGAGTAGGAAGACATACAGAGTAAACAGACTGGAGCAGTGTCTATTATGCTTCAGGTGAGGTTAAAAAAAAAAGCAGGAATAGCAATCCTGATTTCAGCCAAAGCTGAGAGAGAATTCAAACAAGAAAGAATCCAAGGAGATGAATAGAATATTAGAAAAGTTAGATAGGATAGACCTTTGGAGAAAAACAACACAAAGAAAGGTGGTCAAACGATACCAGATCTCAAACTATATTATAAAGTAGTAATTATCAAAATCACAGATACAAAAAAAAAACAAAAATAGACCATAATAAGAGATAAGGAAATTACATCTTGCTAAAAGGTACCATAGACAAAGAAGTAATATCAACACCAAACACGACCAAGTGGGATAATATTCAAATTTTTAAAGAAGAAGTTAGTTACAAAAACAAAAAAGACAGCAAAATTATACTAGTAGGGAACCTCAACTGCCCCAATCAGAACTTAATAAATCCAATTAAAAACAAACAAACAAAAAAGAATACAAGGAGATGAATAGAATATTAGAGAAGTTAGATAGAATAGACTTTTTTTTAGGTTTTTCCAAGGCAATGGGGTTAAGTGGCTTGCCCAAGACCACACAGCTAGGTAATTATTAAGTGTCTGAGGCTGGATTTGAACTTAGATACTCCTGACTTCAGGGCCAGTACTCTATCCACTGCACCACCTAGCCACCCCATACAATAGACTTTTGGAGAAAAAACAATACAAAGAAAAGTGGTCTATCAACATCAGATCTCAAATTATATTATAAAGCAGTAATCACCAAAACTATCAGATGCAAAGAAATACAGTAGTGGATTAAAGAAATAGATTAGTTATAGAAGAGAATGTAGTTAATGACCCTAAGAACCTAGTGTTTAATAGACAATAAGATCCCATTCTTTGGGATAAGAATTCACTGTTTGACAAAAACTGCTGGGAAAGCTGGAAAACAGTAAGACACAAAGTAGGTATAGACCAACCTTTCAAACTATAAGCTAAGAAGGTCAACATTTAGACATAAAGGGTGACACCAAAAGTGAATTAGAAGAGCAAGGAGTAGTTTATCAGATCTATGAGGAAGGGAAGAATTCATGACAAAACAAGAGATAGAAATCATTATGAAATGTAAAATAGATGATTTTGACTATATTAAAATAAAAAGATTTTGCACAAGCAAAACCAATGCAACTAAGATTAGAAGGAAAGAAGAAAGTTGGGAAGCAATTTTTGCAGTAAATGTCTGTGATAAATGCTTCCTTTCTCAAATACATAGAGACCTGAGTCAAGTCATAAAAATTTAAGTCATCCCCCAATTGATATATGATCAAAGGATATGAACAGTCAGTTTTCAGATGGAGAAATAAAAGTTAACTATAGGCATATGAAGAAGTGCTCTTAAAATCACTTGTTTAGAGAAAAGCAAATTAAAATAATTCTGAAGTACTATTTCACATCTTTCAGATTAGCTAACATGACAACAAAGGAAAATGATAAATGTTGATGAAAAGAAGTAAAACAATTTCTTGATGAAAATGAAAGAGGAGAGTGAAAAAACTGGCTAATATAAGACAACACCACCAACAACAAACTAAGATCTTTGCAATTGGTCACTTCATTTCTTGGCAAATATAGAGAGAAAAAATGGAAGAAGTGTCATTATTTTATGTTCTTGGACTCAAGGATCACTGCAGATAGTGTCAACAGCCAGGAAATTAGAAGAAAGGTACTCCTTGGAAGGAAGTCTGACAAATCAGAACCAAAAAAATCTGAGGCATCACCTTTCTGGCAAAGGTCTGCATAGACAAAGCTATGTTGTTTTTTTCCCAGTAGCAATATATGAGTTGAATTATAATGAAAATTGAGTGCTACAAAATCAATGTTTTGAATTGTGATTCTGGAGAAGATTTTTGAGAGTACCTTGGACAACTAGGAAATTACACTCATTGACAGGACAAATAGTGAAATTAAAATTCAAATACTTTGACCTCATAAGAAGACAGGACCCTTTGGAAAAGATCCTGATGTTGAGAAAAGATTGAAAGCAAAAGGAGAAGGGAATGACAGAAGATTCAATGAATAGATAGTGTTGAGTAAACAATGAATATTAGTTTTGACAAACTTTGAGAGATAACAGAGAATAGAAGGGCCTGGATGCTATGGTCCATGGAGTCATGAAGAGTTGGGCACAATTGAACAACAAATGGTGCATTAACTGATAGGGAGGAATAAAAGAATAGAATAAAGAAGGTATTTTTCATGACAGATAATGGGTTAACCAACCCAAGAAATTATGACATATATGGAATAAATAGGCATCTCATAATTTTTTGAGAATATTATTATGAGACAGTCTGGCCTAATAGATAGAATGTTGAATTTAGAGTTGAGAAGACCTTAGACTCTCATCCTGCCTTTGACATGCTAATCATTTGATCTTGAAGGATGTAACCACTCATTGTCCTATGTAACTCTAAGACTACATTATATTCTCTTTCCTCATGATAAAATAAAATAAGAATTCAAATAGAGGAATGTAGTACAGAAGAAAGGTTTTGAGTCATTCAAATTGTTTTTTTAATTAGTTTCTTTGGGACCTAGATGTATTTTAGTTTCCTCATCTAGAAATTGAAGGGTTTAGACTAGTTGGACCTCTGAGGTCTTTTCCGTCTCTAAAACTCTATCTCCATGAATATGAAAAGAGAAGGTGCCAATAAAACATAAAATTTAAAAAAATGAAAATAATGGACAAACTATAAAATTTGGAATGGTTATGCTAGTTGTTATTTCCCATACCAGGAGTTGTCTAAATAAGATCACAGGTCTGGAACAAAACAAAAAAGAAAAAAAATACTAAAATTTCATTGTTTGTTTGCTTTTTATCTAAGTTCACTAAATAATGCAGAAAATAGAAAATGATTTTTATAAACCCTCATTCTGGACTGAAAATTTTAAAAAGATTCCTTCTCTTTAGGTCCATTCTTTTTTAATAATGCTTCAGATCTTAATCTATTCCTATATATATCCTTTTTGCTATATGTTATAAATCCATTGGTTTTACTAGCATGATAGTTCATCATTCTCTAAGAAAGCATCAGAAGTTAAATGTAAGTGAAGCTTAGAGAGATGCAGGATTTTTGGTTCAGTAAGAAGCCTGATGAAATTCGTTTTATGCTTATAGTAACAATCCAAAGTACTTTTATGATGCCCTGAAGTCTATTAATGGGTTAAAGACATATGGTGGGTGTCAACTACTCAATGCTGATGGAGTCACAGTAATTAGTGATAAGGACATGATCCTGAAGAGATGAATTTACATAATGTTCTCAACAAACCATAATCAATACTGAAGTCAGTGACTGTTTACCTCAGGATGAAGTCAGTCCCTCTAGTCAAAGTTTCAACTGAAGAAAACATTTTGAATACCATTACACTTCTCTCTTGTGGCAAAGCAACTAGGATTGATTCTATTCCAGTTGAGATTTCCAAAATGGAGGATTCATTGCTCAAACAAAAACTGAAAACTTTCTGGTATATACTGCAAGAAGAGATTATCCCCCAAGAGTTCAAGGATATCTCCATTGTCTATCTCTATAAAGGTAAAAGAAATAGTTTGACCTGGGATAAATATGGGGCATATCTCTCACTCAGTTATTGATGACAAAATTCTTGACAGAATCATCTTTCTGAAGGCTGATTCTTCATCTGGAAGATGATCCCGTATCTGAAACCAGTGTGGCTTCAGAAAGGGTCAAAGAACAGTCAATATGGTATTTGCTGCCTGACAGCTACAGGAGAAATGCCAGGAGCAGAACAGACATCTGTACACAGCATTTCTCAATCTAACCATTTTCATGATGTCATATTTACCTGGGTCTTGGATAATAAACAATATTCTTATGTTTCCCAATCACCAATGGAATGAAGCAAGGCTCTCCTGAGTTTTAGAATGCTTTTACCTATGTTGTCCTCCACCTTCAATGAGGTCAAACAATATCAAGATCAGGTACCACACTCATAGCAAATTAATTTGAAAAGGCTAGCCAAAACTAACGTGGTAGAAGTGTTGGTGCATGATTTTTTCTTTGCAAATGATTGTGCCCTCATTGAAGTCTCTGGAACAAAAATGCAACAAATTATAGATCTATTTTCTTGTGCTAATTTTGGCCTAATTTTGGCCTAAGAGTTGTCACCAAGAAAATTTAGGTTCTTCCTGAACAAGCACCACATTATTCATTCTTAGAATCATTAGTTGAAGTAAATGGAGATATTTTGAACACTGTGGTTAAGTTTACTTACATTGGCAGTATTCTTTCTAGTGATGTACATATTGACAATGAGGTTGACATAAGTATTGCCAGTGTTTGGGAGGCTCTGAAGGAAAGTATGGGAAAAAAGAGATATTAGTCTAACTACCAAACTGATGGTCTATAAAGCCATTGTGCTGACCTCTTGTTGTATGCCAGTGAGCCCTGGACAATCTACTAGCACCATGCCAAGAAACTGAATCATTTCAATTTGAATTGTCTTATGAAGATTCTGAAGATCACCAGGAAGCAAAATAAGATACCAAACACTGAGTTCTTCCTGGAAGTAAAATGGCAAACATTCAAACTTTACTACAGTTAGTGTACTCTGATAGACTAACCATTATTTTTGAATGTCAAACATATGCTTCCCTAAAAGACTATTTTATGGAGAACTCACACAAGGCAAACACTCATACGCAGATCAGAAGAAGTCATATACAGATATTCTCAAGATCTCTCTGAAGAACTTTGGAATTGATTGACAGGGGAGATACTAGTACAGGAATGCCCAGCCTTGTGTGCCCTCAACAAAGAAGATGCTGTGCTCATATGAGCATAGCAGAATTGAAGTGATTCAAAATAAATGCAAGATATACTTATTTAGAGAATCCACCCCAAATGTCCATATTGAATTATGCCCTGTGATAGAGCATTCTGAGCTCATAATGGTCTGATCAGCCACAATTGGACACACTGTAACTTTACCCCAATTCAATGGTGTCATTTTGATCCTCTTTGAGAGCAATGACCAAGCAGGCAACCAACCAAATCTCAAATGATTACCAAAGAATAATCAACTAAACATTAAGTTTAACACCTACTTGGCAAGTCCTAAAATTTGGAAAAGATTGCTGGCAAATTGTTTATGAAGTTAAAGACTGAAGGGATTTGAAAATTATTCTCAATAGTATCTTCAGCACTGTAACAGTTGGGCATTATTGTGTCAGGGCACATCTTTTATCACAGCCCAGTGGGGCAACACAGTCATAGGCTGCTCAGGCCCTCTTACAGCAAAATGGACACTGGTTGGCCCCAGTTCACCCTGGGCCTAAAGCCCCAAGGAGGGAACTCCTCTTCCAAATTGGCCTAGCCATGGAGAACTTGGGGATCTGTATACCAACAAGGCAGGTCCAGGGTCTCTCCCTTGAAGATTTCTCCCAAATCACTCAAGACTTAGGATGCAAAGATCTAACTAGAACTAATATTTCCCAAGACCATTGTCAGAGAGTTTTGGTATTCTCATAATTTACTCAATGGAAGGAGACCACTGAAGAAACAAAACTCCTTGACAGCTGTTGGTTCCCTAAGGCTTCCCTGGACCAGGATGTGTAAGCTGGAGGTTTATGAAATATGGTGCCCCATGGCTATTCTTAATTTAGGTTGGGAGTTGTGTGGACATACTCACCTGATCCCTTTGGACCCCAAACTACAGGGAGAAGCAGAAGGCAGCTAGATTATCTAGCAGTCATATGGCCCCAAAGACAATGTTGTTATGAAGACTATTCACCTATTGAATTTTCTCTGGAAGGAAGCTATTTTGATTCTAAATAGAGTGTACAATTACAATTCTCTTACAAGGCAAGTGAAATTTTTCCAAGGGTTTTAAGACAAATCCTGACAGAATACATTCCATAACTTCATCTGCAGGGCTGTAACTATGTGTCCAGGGTGAATTTACCTAGCTTTGCTGAAGGTTACAGCCAGAGTTCAGGTGACTTGAGATAACTGAATTTGAGGACATTCCCAGATGCTGGCATCACCCATTTGACTCATTGTTAAAAGATCTGACCAAATGATTCCTTTCTTTATAGAAGATAGATAGAAAGGCATGAGTCATAAACTGCTCACCTGTGTAGAGGAAGTTGATTGATATTTTTCCACTGAAAAGAAATGGATTAACTACCAAAGATTACATCTGTGTCTCATCCTGCATAATTCTCCAGAATTAACCACAATGTGCTGGTAAAGCAATGAGTCCAATGTCTTGGACATGATAGTTCCTTAAGGAATATTTTTTAAGATTGGATTTATTGTTGTCTTGATTACAAAGACAGGATTCAGTGACCTCTGAGCTTCCTTTTAGTTATAGATCAAATACCTTGTGATCCTGTAAGATACTTAGTTCTCTATAGGACATTTGGGCAAAAATGGGATTTACTTTGACAAATATCTCTTTATCCCTTAATATAATATCCATATATCCATATATATGTATATGTTTGTATGCATGCATGTGTATGCATGTATGCCTGTGTGAGACTTCTAGGTTATGAATGACATGTGCACATATGTGTCTAGGTATGTGTCCACACATGTATTTACCCACATATGTACACATTAACATATATTTGAGAAGAAGCTTAGATTTTATTTGGGTTTTAGAAAATATAACAATGATCTTTTAGGATCTGTTTGAGGTAAAGTTCCACATTGGTGGGAATTAAAGGGAAGATTGAAGGAAGTCAATGAAAAGATTAGATTAGGTGAGAGAAGTGATGTTCCTGAAGTTTGAAGAAACTGTTTATATATAAATTTTGAATTTGATAAGTCATCTTTGATTTTTTGTAGGTTATTGGACTCAATGTTACAAAGGTTTAACTATGGGGGAGATAGAAATATAAAGGGTTCAAACTATATTTAAATGGTTTACTTGTTAATGAACTGCTGTATATAACTGGTGACAAGTGACATAAGCTTGCCATGTTTTTCAGCATGTTATCATAAAACTCAGAAACTAATGAGTGCTGTGATTGGTGACAAACATCAGATCCCTAAAGGAAAAGGATCTTACCCTGTGGGATGCACAGATTTGATGTCTGACTTCACTATTAAGGTAAGACCTTAGAGTCGGTGAATTATTCAAGGTTTCCTTTGTAACTCTTCTATCAGACTGACCTTTTACAAGTTCATTGATTTCCAGAACAGCTATAGTAAAATGGAAAGACCATTTAATCTATAGTCAGAGAACTTGAGGTCAAATGCTGGCTCTGCTAATTATTACTTGTGTGATCTTGGCAAAGGTATTTTCACTGCCCTAAACCTCAGATTCCTCATTTATAAATGAAGGAATTGAACTAGATGACCTTTGAGGTTCCTTTCCAGCTTGAACATCATGATTCTAGGTTTCCTTTAGGTATATGATGAATTTTTTTATGTTTTATTAATTAAAACTAAACATTAATATAAAGAGCTAATTATTTGTTTACACTTAGCAGTTAAATCCAATGCATAAATTAGGGGCAGTTAGGTAGTACCCTGTAGATAGAAGAATGCAAGGTCTAAAATCAGAAAGACAGACCTGAGTTCAAATCCAGCAACAGACACTAGTAGTTGTGTGACCTTAGGCAAGTTGCTTAACCCTTGTTTGTTCTGTTTCCTCACCTGTAAAATGAGGAGGCAAACATTTACTTATTGGTGTTGTTGTAAGCATCAAATGAGATAATTGTGAAGCACTCAACACAGTGATAAGTGCATATACATGTTAACCTCATTTCATCCCCTCTAAGACCCCTGCACATTGATTTTGTCCCCTTGTTCTACCCTTTTCCTCACATATGTACTCCATTCTTCCAGTTTGCTTTTCTGCTTTGCATTATTCCTGGGGGTCTTTCCAAGTTTGTTTACATTTTTCATATTTTTTCAGTCTCAATTACATAATAATCTTTGGTCCCAATAGCAATATTCTGCAGTTATTTTAACACTTACCTGATACTGACTCTAGACAACTTCCCCTTTAAAACATTTTTTTATTAAAAACACATTCCTTTCCTTCCCTGACAGGGCAGTCTACTACGTCTCTATTACCCTTCCCAAGATGGTGAATATAACAGCACTGTATGGATTCCCAATAAAGAATATTTTATAGGTCTTTCTAATTTTCTTGGAATGCACAGGGTCATGGCCAAATTCCTCACCCACTACTTTGGTAAGATTTGTTGGTTCTGCTTTGCATTCTTTTTTATGCCCCACTCTCCTGTTCTCCCCTCCTCCCCTCCACCCCATCCCCAACAAGTAGGGAAAGCTTGAAAATCAGACTCACCTGTCCTGTTTATTCATCTAACAATTTCTCTCAATAAAAGAGAAAGATTTTCAGGTCTGAAAATGTCAGATCTAAGTATTTCATAGGACCATATGTTTATAGCTAAGGAAAACCTTAGAATCCATCCCCTTTTTTCCCCCTCTTCCATTATGCTGCAAGGGAAACTGAGGCTCAGAGACATGATTCACTCAAGATCTCATGGGTAGAAAGTGTCAGAGACAAGATTGAACCTGAATTTCTTTTCGGTTTTCTAGGGTTCTAAGATTTTAGAATATCTAAAATATTCTTATTATCAAATGAGGAATAAAAAGCACTGCTAATGAATTATTATAGTTGGGCTGTCACTATTCCTGCAGATTCAATGTTTAAAAAAAGATGCCCTAGTTATGAATCTGTTGCTGAACATGGACCCTGCTTTCTGCTTTACTTGGTGTTGTCTCTTTTGTTTCTAAATTAGTCCTCAGCCTACCTGCTTATAAAATGAAAGGATTATATAATTAAAGAGCTAGAGAAGTCTAAGACTTTAGAGACTCTTTTCACAGAGAAGGAGCTGAAGTTCATGCAAGTCAAATGACTTGACCAGAGTCACAAAATCAGAATGAACCAGAAGTGGAATTTTAACATTGGTCTTTCTGATTTCCAAGTTAGCACTCTATCCTCTGTGCTACATAGGGTTAAAAACAAAGTTGATTTAATTTATGGCTTTGTTTGACATTGCTATTTTGTGGGCATCACAGTATACATTAGGTTCAAATGAAAGGGGAGGAGAATGAAAGAGAGACAAATCTGTGTTCCCTTGTGGTAGGCTATCCATACTTTAACCCAGGGAATTAAGAAAATTCATTCTCTAAATTCAGGTATGTTATTCTAGTACTACCAGAAAAACAGCTTTTCTTCTCTACCAAAGCTGCATTTGCCCTATAGGGTAAGAGGAGGAGGAATGGATAAATAAGATCAGGATGTGAATCCTTAGTAATCATGTGAGCTCAGCTATTTTATCTAACTTTCTGAATCTCAGTTGTATTACTTTTTTAATAGGGCTAAAAAATTATTGCCTGGGTATCCCAGTGTAGAGTCTCTTTTAATCTCTCACAGCCTCAGTTTACTAGATCTGTAAAAGGAATACATTGAATTAGATGCTCTCTATGGTCCCTCCTAGATCTAAGACTTAGGAAATGTGTGTTATTTTCAACACAAAGTTCTAAGGCTGATGGGAGGGAGAATCAAATGGGATAGTGTTTGTAAAGTACTACCATGTAAATAGCAGCTATTATTATCATCTAGTTTCTTTATACCATTCAATTCTGCTATTACAATCCTTCTCCTCCCCCCTTATCCATCTTAACTACCTACTTTTGAGATTGGAGTCACAGATAGTGTGATTTAATTGGTATAAGATACTCACAGAGAAGAAATTTATTATTTTACCAATGCTGATTGATACTTATTGTGCAGGTTTTTAAGTGTTTGACCTTAGAAAGTCTCCTGGGGCAATGAGGGATTAAATGATTTATGCAGGACCATATAACAACAATGTGTCAGAGGCAGGCTTTAAATCCTGACCTTCTTGACTCCAAAACCTACAGTCTATTCCTTAGACACATCTCTTTCTAGTTGAATCAAAACATTACTTGTTGGATTGTTATTAATCATTTTCTCAGGACTCACACCCCTGATTACCAACACTATCCCTTTAAAAAACCCTTTCCAAATTTAGTTTCAGTTTGTCTTGGAGTTCTTTAGAAAATAAAAATAATGATAAAAGTAAATATATAATCTATACAGCAGTGTAACAAAGTGACTGCATTTTCTAAACTGTAATAATTCCAAAGCTTCATAAAAGTAAATCATATGCTAGATAAAGTATAGTTACTGCTGAGTCTGAGATAAATTTACTAAAGTTAGAAAAAAAGAAATAACTCTTGGAAATGTATCACTAAAATATTCTATGTGTCATTCATCCTTCCTCCTATCCAATCTGTGGTCAGGTGCAGTAGACAAAAGAAAACTCATAGGCTTGTGACTTAGGGTTCAACTTGAAGAATCTCTCATGGCTGACTCAACCCAACAAAAAAGCAACAGCCACTGATTTTGCCCATTCATGAAAAAGAATGGGAAGGTAGTGAAGGAAGGTGAGTGCAGAAGACTCAAGCTATGCCTGGAGTTACAAAATAGAGGAGAAAAAGACATATGGCCTGAAGGAAAAAGAGATTCTAAGCTCTGATGGAACCATTTAATTCCTCTGGAGTTTATTCAAGCCCCATATCTACCAAAGCAAGGAAGCTGAATTTGACCCAGGGGCTCTATGTAGCAGTTGAAGGTGGGAGGGACCAAAGAAAAATCTAGAGGGGTTTGTCAAGGAATACAAACAAGAGAGAGGTCAAAGGGTCAAAAGTTTGAGAAACCTATATAAAACCTAGCTTACAAGCAGATAAATCAAGAGAAAGAAAGATCATAAAAATGGAAGGATGAGTAAAAATTTTAAAAAGCAAAGCACATTAATACAAGAAATATAGAGCTTAGTAAAGTGGCTGACACATAATTGGTATTTAATTTCTATTGACTGACTAAATGATACAAAATTACCCAATAAAAGATCACATCCTCTGGAGATCATGAAACAAAAGAAAGAAATGGATCAAAAGGTAACAAAAAAAAACCCTTTAAAACCTCATTTTTTCTCACTTACTACTTTGCAAAATTGCTTCCACAATTATGACTCAAAATACATATAAAGTTCTGCAATCTGATTGAGGTGTATTTTCCTTCCAGTGATGCAGACAAAAACCATTCCATGCTTGTCTATTCATATTCAGTATAATTCTAATCCGTTCTTTCCCCAAAATTTATCACAGGGTGTACAACCAATATGCTAACAACCTTTCTCAGACACTTAATTTCTCTTGACACTCTGGGAAATGGATCTACAATAATCAATGGAACATTCAGGTTATCTGTCATTTATTCCTTGTTCTCACTAGCCCATGTTTTAAAATTCATTTATAGATTTTTTTTATGGTTACATCCTTTTACATCAAATTCTCCTTTATAATTCCTTATCCATGATGTATTCTATAACTATTACGTCTTTAATCTTTACAAGACAGTCCCAAGTGGAATGTCAGACAAATATTAGCTCCATTTTACATTTGAAAAAACTCAGATATATTTTCAATTCAGTTCAAATAGTATTAATTCCCTAATATGTGTCTCTCCTATGCCAAACGATGTCTTTCCAAGTAAGTGACTGTGATAAGGGCAAAAAAAAGGACAGGATGAAGTGGTCCTGGAAAATTTGAGAATATTAGACATACAACTATTGAACATCTTTATTTTATGACTTGCCCGCTATGATTTGTCCAAGACTTGGTAATAACTGTAGCACATTTAGGGGTCCTGGAGCAACTCTCCCAATTCACATACCTAAATCTGTTTCCCAAAGCAAGGCTATTTAGAACTCTATCTTCCTTTAGGGTTTTAGGGCTACTCCTAAAGGACTTTGTTTTTTTCTTTGTTGTTTCAAAAAGTTAATTTCTAAATTTTTCCAATTAAAAAAATCACTTTTTGAGGCAGTTAAGTGGAGCAGTAGATTGAGTACTGGCCCTGGAGTCAGGAGGACCTGAGTTCAAATACAGCCTCAGACACTTAATTACCTAGCTGTGTAACCTTAGGCAAATCACTTAACCTCACTACCTTGCAAAAAAAAATCACCTTTCCTCTCCCATATTCCCACTTGAAAAAGAAAAAAAAGGATATGAAACAATCATGCATAGTCAAGCAAAATACATAACCACATTGGCCATGTCTAAAAAGACTAATTCTTGCAAACTTCCAATGCCCCATTTATTGAATATTTTTTTTAAAAAATGAAATACAATTCTTATAACAAGTATGCATTGTCCACCAAAACAAATTCTATGGAGTCCTTCTATGATATTGATTTTAGGATTTTTTTTTGCAAGGCAAATGGGGTTAAGTGGCCCGCCCAAGGCCACACAGCTAGGTAATTATTAAGTGTCTGAGACCCGATTTGAACCCAGGTACTCCTGAGTCCAGGGCCGGTGCTTTATCCACTGCACCACCTAGCTGCCCCCTATTGCTTTTAAGTACCCATCCAGTGTCCCAAGTGTCCCAATCAGTATCACTCAATTGATACCTCCTCAACTGCCTCCATGATTAGTGCCCCATATAAATTCTGAACAGTTGATAACTCTTCAATGTTATTGATAACCAGTGGATATAAAATAGATTTTACAAAGAAAATTTTTTTTTTACTAGGGAATACACAAATGTACAAAATCAGGAACACACTCTTCTAATTACCACTTTGGTCTCTGGGTATAGTAGATTTAGACTTAAAACAGCTATTATAAAATTCCACCTCACACTAAGTTAACTTATGGTTGCAGCGAGCCGATGGACAAGTTATTCTCTTGCTTGTTGGCACCACTGTACAGGCTGCCATATTGACTTAGGACTGGCTGCAGAGTTCACCCCTCAAAGCTTGTTCTTTCCCTAACTTAACTATTGTATTGGCAGACTTTACAATGGATTCTTACTGCTGGAAACTTTCCAAACTCACAAAATCATAGTCTGGTCTATTCTGTCTCTGTGATTCATTCACTTAAAGAAATAAACACTATAGAGATAGAAAATTAACCACAATCAGCATTCAAGACTACATGGTGGTAACCAGGTAAGGAAGGGAAAGGTAACCAATATTGACTTTTAAGGGAGACAAGAGATTCTTTTCTTTCCTTATGTATATGCATTCAATTCCAACTCAGTAGCTAGTTAAAAGAATTTTCATTATTATGAAGATGACAATTAACAGAAAATTCCTGTTAATTCTTAGAGTCTAGATAGCATTCTCTCCATCATTTGTTATGCATTTCTAGAAGAGATTCCCCAAGTCTCCTTGTGAATTGTCAGCAGGCATAGAATATTATATATGCTCCAAGGGTAGAACCCCATTGACCCATCCTCCATTATATAATAATGCTTGGTCTTTTAGAAGATAACTCACCTTTGAACTAGTAAATTATCTGCCCTGCTAATTCATCTTATTAAAAATTCAGTAATAATGTGATCTCAGCAAAGAGCCCAAGACTCAATTCTTCCACCTGTCTGAAATGTCCCTTATTTCTGGGTTTGTAATTAGTAACAGATATAATAGTAAAACAATAAGAAAAATATCAATGAATCATAATTTGCACTAAAGAAATACAAATTAAATCAATGATAACTTTCACATAGTAAAGCTGAAAGTTACACATTCCTATTCTGCTTATAGGTTCAGTGACAACTCCTGCAAATTGGAATGCCCCTTTGAGGACTGGAGAAAAATACCCACTGATTATTTTTTCTCATGGACTAGGAGCTTTCAGGTAATCCTTGGGAAAATAATCTGACCTCTTTTAGAGCAACCTTTTGCTTCTTTCCCTTTCATAAAGGAGCAGCATGGTCTCAAGTTCAATACTGTACTGATTTAATCAGTAATCATTTACCATTTGATTATGAAGTCTTCTCTATTGAATTTAGCATAACATTTATAATATATGTGTTATAATCAAGGGTGTGATAATTGATATCAAGAAGAAAATAATAGTCCCTATACTTGGAGTATTCATTCTACTTATACCATGTAACATATACACCCATAAGTATAAAAGAGGGTATTTCAAAGAGAGTGAAATCAATAAGTATTTATTATTTTCTAACTATGCTAGAGGCACTGTGTTATGTGTTGGCAATATAAATATAGAAAAAAAAGACAGTCTCTGCCCTCAAGAAGCATACATTCTCATTTACTTGCTCAGTCACTTTTTCAGTCATGTTCTACTCTTCATGACATCATTTAGGGTGTTCTTGGCAATAGTTTGCCATTTCCTTCTCCAGCACTTTTATAGGATAATAGAGTGAAGTGACTTGCCCCAGGGTCACACAGCTAGTAAGTGTCAGAGATTGAATTTAAATTCAGGAAGATGACTTCCTGACTTGAGACCCAGTGCTCTATCCACTGGACCACTTCGAGAATTATTATACATAAAAGGGGGTTAAAAAGTATAGAAAGTTCATGTGGGGGGAGAAATATGCCCACAGAGGTGCATAGTGTCAAAGTCATGAGGGTCAGAAAAGGAATGTGAAAAGGAGTGAAAGATGACAGTCCTGGGAAGTTCATCTAAATAGAGGTTTCACAAGGAACTCACCAGTCAAAGGAAGAAGCCACAAGAGTTGAGGGGATTTTCTAGGATGAGAAGTCATGGTATCAGAAGTTTGGAGAGTCATCAGGAAAGGGAGCTCAGAAAAAAAGTAGAGACAATTAACTCTCTGTGTTCAGGGTGGTGGGGAGGTAATCAGGGAAGGCTTCACAAAGGTGTTACCTGACCTCCATCTTAAAGGAATAATTGAGAAGACAGTACATTCCATGTGTCAGGAAAAACTTTCCATGACAAGTGCTTAGCAAGATGAAATCTTGAGTTGTACAGCTCAGCTAGATTGCAGGGTTTATGAAGGAGAGTAGTAGTAGTAATAGTAGTAGTAGTAGTAGTAGTAGTAGTAGTAGTAGTAGTATAAAATAAGGCTTGAAATGCAAGAAGGAATCATTTTATAATATTTGGGAAAAGGCCTTAAATGCCAGACTACGTTTGTAATTTATGCAAAAATACAATGGAAAGTTACTCAAGGTTTTTGAGTTGGGATTCAAGCCAGTTCTACTATGTTTACTCCCCTTCCCCATGGCATGAAGAAATTTCCAGGAAGGAGGGGAAACATGGATGGGAGCCTATCTGTCACTCCAGGTAACCAGACCCTCAGAATAACTTCCTTCAGATCAGCTAGGTGACACAGCAGATGGAGCACTGGCCCTGGAGTAAGGAAGACTTGAGTTCAAATGCAGCCTCAGACACCTAATAATTATCTGTTTGACCTTGGGCAAGTACTTAACACCATTGCCTTGTAAAAAAAAAAAGAATCACTTCCTTCTTCTTTCAACCTTTCCTCCTTTTGAGGGAGATAATAAGACTTCTTTTTAAATTTTATTTATTTGAGGCAATGAGGTTAAGTGATTTGCCCAAGGTCACACAGCCAGGTAATTATCAAGTTTTTGATGCTGGATTTGAACTCAGATCCTCCTGACTCCAGGGCCAGTGCTCTCTCCATTGTATCACCTAGCAGCTCCCAAGATCATAAGGTTTTAAGCAAAACAAAAATAGCTCCAGTAGACATCATAATTTTCTTTAAGGTGAGAATCAATCTTAGTTCTAGAGGACTGATGATGCTGTAAACCTCAAATAAAATAATGAGTGTAAAGTTCTTTATAAACTTAAAGCATCATAAGCTAGATTTTTTCATATGGAATGGCAGATACATTTTATAGAATGAGGTATGCAATCATGCACTGATCTAAGGAATTCTTCTTGTGGACAATATCTCTACCATTTCCTGTCAGCTACCATTTTGTAACTTAAGAGATTTAGAAAGTTGCTTGACTGCCAAGAGTTTTAGTGACTTATATAATATCGTGTGACTTATACATATCCTCTGTGCATCCGGACAGAACTTTCTGATCCCAAGGTTGGTCTTGTTCACTGCATCATGCTCAGACTCTTCAACTTCAAATACAATAATTTTATTGCTTTGCTCTACTGTTGTTCAGTGGCATCCAACTCTTCATGACCCTGTAGACCATATCATACCAACACTGTCTATGGGATTTTCTTCCCAAAGATACTGCCATTTCCTTCTCTAGTATTTGCTTTCTATAGGATATGAAATGCTCTTGGATGTTTCCACCTAATAAAGTCATCTGATAGCTATTTTAAAGTGATATAGCTAGTGAATGTCAGACCTTGCATTGCTAACTTGAGGAGAATGGAAAATTTTTGGAATGACTGCTATGGAAGTGTAAATAGAGTGCAAATAAGAATTTTTAAAAATATTTATCAGCAGATAACCAGTTGAGGTGTAGAAGTATAGTTTTTAGTGCATACAATTGCCCCATTTTTTAACATTTACTGACAATATCTGAAGCTCTTGTGGCAGAGAAATCACTTGGTATAGGATAACTCAGGGTTAGGAATTGGTCACATTGATAATATGGAAACTTCAGGAAGCAAAAAGATCTAAGCCATAGTTTATACAAAATACAGAATTACTAGGTGAAGAAGGAACCCTCTACCAATGAAATTCATCACCTTGCCTGCAACTTAGAGTCTTGAAGAGTGACCTAAAACTCTTAATTTAGATTAAGTGATTTGCTCAGGGTCATTCAAGTAGTATTCATTGGAGGTGGTACTTGAACCAGATCTTCTTGGCTGGCTCTGTATCCACTATTCCAAGCATCAGTGAGAGTAAATGAGTGAAAGTGGGCACCCAGGCTGAGTTGGATGAGAAGAGAACCTTTGAGGTCACTGATTCAATGGAAGACCAAAAAAAATATGAATAAAAGGTTGGGAGTACTAATGAGCAGATTAAGTATGTGTGAGAGGGCAGGGTAATGTTGTATATACTCCTGGTCAAGGAGAGGGAATTTTGGACTTCAAGACCCAGTGACGACAAGTTCGAAGATGTATGTATACATACATATAAACATTATCACAGGATGACCATCTAACTACAAATCCTGAGACAAACATTTAATTAAATGAGCCCTTGTGTGTGTCAGTGGCTATTACCTAAGGCTATGTGCCTTGGTATTTAAGGAATTCTTACACTTATCCCAAGTATAACTGGTTCTCTATCAACTTTCTGTTTTTTAAGGACAATTTATTCTGCTATTGGGATTGAACTAGCATCTCATGGGTTTATAGTTGCTGCTGTAGAACACAGGTATGTATGTGAATGTCATTTGTTTTATGGGATTTCTTTTTTAGCCAACATAAAAAGGACATTTTTGATTTAACATTTTTCTTATTGGCTGCATTAATTTTTTGGCATGCAAAACTTTGTAAAATTTCAAGTGAAAAAAAAAGCATGTTTGGTGTTTATAATCATTCTACTGCCTTTTTATTTGATATTTTATTTTTCCAATAAATGTTATGAACATTTTTCACCATTCATCCACATGTATATGAATCTTTTTAAGTTACATAATTTCCTTCCATACTCCCTTCCCACCCACCCCTCCCTTCAGTTGGTGAACAGTCAGGTGACTATTGCACATACACATTGGTGTTTAACATGTTTACAGATTTGTCATTTTCGGTATGAGGAATTAGGATTAAGGGAAAAGAGAAAACCATGAGATAGGATAGAAATACAAAAGAGAATTTTTTAAAAAAGTGAATGAAAGGATTTTTGGTTTTGTTTTTCTTCCTCTGGATGGGGATAGCATTGTCCATAGCCAGTCTCCTAGGGTTGTCCTAGCTCTATGAACTGCTGATAGGAGCTACATACATCAAGGTAGATCAACCCACAATGTTTTTGTTAATGTGCACAATATTGTCTTGGTTCTGGACCCTTTGCCTCAGCATGAGTTCCTGTAATTCATTCCATGCTTCTCTAGAGTTTGACCATTTATGGTTTCTTACAGAACAATAGAATTCCATAACATTCATATACCATAACTTGTTCAACCATTCCCAAAATAATGGATATCCCCTCAATTTCCAGTTATTTGCCACTATAAAAACAGGTGCTATGAATATTTTGAAACATGATACCACTGATTTTCAATGAACCTTAGAGAGGGAATTTTCAATTCTAGTTTAAGATGTGTGTATAGTGGATGGAACACTATATAATTGGACTTAGTACTCAGGAATACTTGAGTTCAGTCTCTGCATCAGACACAATAATTCTGTGACCCTGAGCAAATCATTTAATCTCTTGTTTGCCTAGGCTGGTATGTCTAGTTTCCTTTAGTTCAGAGGATCTTTATAAAAACAACAAAAAATTAGGTCTTCATATTGGAATTTTATAGACTAGAATGAAAGAGAGAATAAAAAAAAGAACAGAAGGTTGAGATGGAAGTAAGGAAATTTAATGTGAGGGAAAGGGAAGAATAAGCAAATAGGATAATTCTTTTTCTCTGTCACAGAGATGAATCAGCATCAGCAACTTTTTACTTCCAAAATGAATTTGATGTAGGAATAAATAACAAATCCTGGCTTCGTTATAAGAGTCTTAGTACACAGAATAAGGATTATGCCACCCGGAATAAACAGGTATGTTCCAGGGAGAAACTAAGTACAATGTAGTAAAACATATAGGCATGCAATTTACTTTCATAGCCAACATTCAGGCTGTGGTCCCAATTCTTCTTCTCTATGACCAAATCTCAGGACTGCTTCTAAAATTTCCATTTTATAATATAAAAAAAATAACTAAAATCCTGGCAGATGGTACCATACTTGTAAGGATTTTTCTGATGAAGTCTAGACCTGTGTTATCTATGTATGGAAACTCCCTCCCCAATGAAAATCAGCGAACTGATACTTAGTTACAAGTTGCCTGGAACACTAAGAGATAAAATGACTTGTTATTAGTCACACAGTCAATATAAGTCAGAGTGAAGACACAAATTCAGGTTTTCTTGACTCTGTGACTGACTTTTTCCAATAAACCACATTACCTCTTATTTGTTGCACCAGGCACTCTAATTTTATTTAATTTTAATGGTATTTTATTTTCATCCACTTATATGTAAAGAATGATAAGAATGATTTTACAAGATAATTTTAAAAGATATTTTAAGATTTTTGCATATTTGAGTGCAAAATGTTTTCTCCTCTTTTTCCCCTTTCTCCTTCCTAAGAGGATAAGTAATTTTATATAGGTGTATATGAGGCACTTTAATTTCTGAAGCTTGTTAGACAATAATTTGATAGGTTCCACAAAGCTAGTTTTTTCTTCACTATCAAACAAATAATCACATTATTTAGAAAAGATCAATTTTGTGACTCCATTATTTTTCCTGAATCACAAGCAAAGAATTAAAGTTTCTATATTATTCAATTTATGTGAAACAGTACTGTTTACTTCTTATATCCATGTCTAGGTACTTCAAAGAGCAAAAGAATGCTCTAAAGCTCTTTCTTTGATCCTTGATATTAACCAGGGAAAAACAGTGAAGAATGTTTTGAATTCCACATTTGACTTGCGTCAACTAAAGGTGAGGCAATAAAGTCAACTTTCCTTTTCTTAAAAAAATTTCATTCACTCTATAAACACTTATTATGTCAGGTTCTGTGCTAAGCACTGGGGAACCAAAAAAAGGCAAGAGACTTTAAATAGTGGTGTTTTGGACTCAAGGAGTTTGCAATCCAATGAGGGAGGCAACAGGTAAACAAGTATATAAAGACAAGGTATATACATGATAAATAGGAAATAATTTAAAAAGTAAAGGATCTCTTCTTTTATAATTTAGAGGGGTTGGGAAAAGCTTCCTGTAGAGGATGGGATTTTATTTGAGACTTGAAAAAAAACAGTGAAGTCAGTTGGCAGAGATGAGGGAGGCAGAGGGGAGAGCCAGAGAAAATGCCCAGAGCCGAGAGATGGAGTGCCTTGTTTATGGAACCTGAAGGAGGCCAATATCATATATCATCACATTACCTGGATAGAGGTTAGAGATTGGACTTGTGATTTCACTTGTATAAGTGACTGAGTCAGTAAGTCAGCAACCATTAATTAAGCTCCTACTTTGTCAGATACTATGCTAAATGCTCAGGTTAGATACTATGCTAAATGCTCAGGTTACAAAGAAATATAAAAATAACTCCTGTTTTTAAAAAGCTAACAGCATAGAAAACTCCCTCTACTAATGCCAGAGGATCTTCTCTGCAATTTATAATCTTAGAGAATTATCACAAGCGCTACTATCTACCTCAGGGTCAGTTTTACCCATCCAGTACTAAAGGTAGAAGTTTAATCTGGGTCTTCATATTTTTGAGGGGGAAGTTTGGTGGCACAGTGGTAAGACTCATCTTCCTGAGTTCAAATCTGATCTCAGATACATTCTAGTAGTGTGATCCTGGCAAGTCACTTAACCTTGTTGTATCTAGTATCTTTGCCAAGAAAATCTCAAATAGAGTCACAAAAACTGGATATGAATGAAATGACTGAAAACCAAAAAATGTTTTTGAAACAGGCTTTCTATCCATTACATCATACTGCCTCTCATAATAGATATTTAAACAGTACTTGCACACTCAGCTTATACTAGGAACCTGATGAATTGGATTGAATTAGAAGTAAGTGCATTATACAAATGCAAGGGCAGGAAATAGAATTCTGGGACCAGTTAGCTATTTTGTAAATTGTTTGAAGGGAAATATATGGAAAGCTGAAAATCAGATTATGGATCTTTTCCCCTAGAGTTAGTAATAAAAACCTTCAGCTTTCTGAATGACATGATCAGACCTGTGTTTTAGGATGATGATTGTGGCAGCTCTCTGAAGGACAGAGTATAGAGTGTGTGGGACCTCAAAATGGAGAGTCTAATTAATAATAGTCAGGGTTTGAGTTGTCATCCTGAACCAACAGGAAACATGTAGACATGTAAATGGAAAGAAGGTAATAGATCATGTGAAAATGGAAATCTAAGGTTTGGCAACTAATTAGATTAGAAAGGAGGTGCAGTAGAAGGGAAAATAAAGTGAAAATTCAGAGATGACTCCAAGTTTACAAATCTTGGTGGTGATAGTCAAGACTATAATGCCTTCCCTTAACAGAAAAAGGGAAATTAGGAGGAAGTTTGAGTTTAAGGTAGAAAGTAATTTCAGTTTATAGTAAGAGTAGATAATTTTCATTTTTAATAAATTTAGATAATTTTAATTAAATAAAAATTTTCACATTCAAATAAATTTGGAAGTTGACAAATTCATTTGTCAGTAAGTTCTAATAATTTCAGCTAAGTTGGAGACACAAGTGAGATACTTTGATGGAAAAAACCAATAAACAATTAAAGATGGTGTACTTGAGCTCAAAGGAAAGATAAGGGCAGGGGCATACATCTGAGTTCAGTTGGTTTTTAAATTAATCATGTCTGACTCTTTGTGATCTCATCTGGGACTTTCTTGGCAATGAAGAAAGGTATCTTCAGTGTCTGAACTGAGCCTTGAAGGAAAACCAAGGGCAATGAGAGGCAGAGGCATGAGAAGGGTGATTACATGGGGGACATGTAGTTATGGAAGATCAAGGAACAGCAAGTAAAATAATTAAAGGGAAATAATATGAACTACATTGAAAAAAACCAGGTTGGAGCAAGACTGTGCAGGGTTTTAAATTCCAAAGTGAAGAGTTGGTATTTGAGCCTAAAAGCAATTAAAAGCTACTGAAGATTCTTGAATGGGGGATGGGAGGGTTGCATGGTAACACCTTTACTTTATGAAAATGATTTTAGCATCTATCTGAGAATAGATAGTTGAGGAATTGTTCATTTTTCAGTTAAAATGAACTCCTTGTGACCTAATTTGGGGTTTTCCTGGTTTCCCATTTCCTTCTCTATCTCATTTTACAGATGAGGAAATTGAGGCAAACAAAGTTAAGTGATTTGCTCAGGGTAACACAGATAGCAAGTGTCTGAGGTTCTGAGGTCAGACTTTAACTCACTAAGAGAAATCTTCCTGACTCCAGGTCTGGCACTCTATCCAGTGTACCACCCAATAGTCCAGATTGCTGAGGGAAGAGAATCAGTTTGAATGAATATGGGGGCTGTGAGAGAAGAGCAAGATCTGGAAGTGAGAGATGTGGAGACAGAATCAATAAACATTGGAAACTGATAAGATATGGTGGTGAGAGAGAATAATATTTTCCTGTTAATAGATACCACCTTCCATCACCTTCCATCTGGGCAATTATATATGGATTGTGTTGCCTTCATCAAAAATAAGGAAATGTGAGAAGGGAAAAGGGTGTGTACAGTGTGTGTGTGTGTGTGTGTGTGTGTGTGTGTGTGTGTGTTGGGGGGAGAAGGAATAGATGGAATCTTACATTATGATTCAAAGTTAAATGTAAGCTAGCATCTAGGAAAGTATTACACCTTATTATAGATATTTGGGATAATTATTGAACTCATGGGAAGCTTTAGAGATGAAATCACTAAATAAGTTGAAGTAAGAAAGTAAAAGCAGATCAGGTATTCTCATAAGTCTTCAATTTTTTTAATTCTAATAAGAAATCAAGTTGATGCTTATTCAATGAATGATTTTATGAGTATGATATAATGAAGTCATACTTCAATGACATCTTATAAAAGCTGTTTCTATCATGCTTTCTGCACAGGGTACTATTGATGAAAATAAAATAGCAGTAATGGGACATTCCTTTGGTGGAGCCACAACTATTCAGTCTCTCAGTCAAGACCAAAGATTCAAGTAAGGAAATAAAACAAGAAGGCAATGTTGGGTTTTTTTAATGGTATGATTTAATTTTAATTATCATGCAAGGGATAAAGTTTTGTAGTCTTTATTCAGTGCTCTATGGAAAGCATCCTGAACAGGGGTTTCTTTATGTAGCCCATTCTTATGTACCCTAAAAATGTTGTTCAGCATTCTTTCTTAACTTTCTCTGCTGTTTAACCCAGGGAATAGTTCATCCTTAATGTTATTTGTTCTTTGGTTTTAGAATGAATGAGGGGTGAGAAAGAGTAATCTAATGCTTATCTTATACATGTATATTTAAAATTTTAAAACACTTTATATTTTAAAGTTGGGGAGGCATGGGGGTTATAGGGTATTTAAATTTGAGTTAACAAGAACTGAGTTCCAATTCTACTTAGATTAGTTCAGCAACCCTTAGGAAGGAATTTAACCAATTTTACTTCAGTTTCTTCATCTATAAAATGAGGGAGTTGAACTTTGTAGCCTCCAAGAGGCCCCTTCAAATCTCTATAATCCATGACAGTAAGTTGGATTTGTGCTTGTAGATGGACTCAATTGAGTCCATCCAGTTAACTCTATCTAGGTTCCAGACAGTTTGTAGGTCAGAATTCTTTTAAATCTATAGTTAATGAGCTCCCCTCCCCCAATGTGTTTTACTTTTATTTTTTAATGGTGAGCTAGTTCACATTCAATTCATAATAATGGGATTTAAATAGTCATGCAAATAAAGTAAATGATAAAGCATTTCTCTTCTGTCCCCCAAACTTTGAATCACATCTCTCACAAGTACACCCACATTCATTGGAAAGGCTACTTTTGTAAGGGCATCCATGAAAGGGACAACTTAAACCTTCAAACTGCAAACCTATGGTGTCTTCCACTGATGTCACTGGCACATTGCTTTCCTCACTGCTCTCCACTGTGTGTTGAGCTCTGCTATTCTCTAACAAGAATGACTTTCCACTTTTCTCCTCTAAATGTTGCTCTTTGTGGCCCTCTGCCAGCTTCAGTTGACCATGAACTCTATTTTTGGTTATCTACTACCTTGTACAAGACAAGTAGGGATTCTGTGGTTACAGCTTTTTTCCTCAGGGGGTTCTGACTGATAAGCTTTACCCCAACATGAGAAAGGCCAATTCTGTCTGGTTTTTTTTCTTTCTCCTTATGTGATTTAGCTCTAGTCCCTAAGAAAACACTTCAAAACCAGAATTTGCAACTCACTTAAGTCCTTCAATCTATTGGTCCTATGTAATGAGGTAAGCCTCATCCTTGCAGAGAAGGCTGCATTCATCCTCACCATCCTCAATAAGTGAAACTTGTTTCAATGAGTTTCTCAACTAGGTTCCTCTCAGTCATTGGTTAATGAAAATCTCCTCAGTCTGCACCAGAAAGGACAGGATCTTATGCTCAAATCACATCTACTTTTTGACTTTTTGTTAGATTTTTCTGTTCCCTGTTTTTCAAAAATCTTCAGAAGTCTTCTCAACTAGATTATATCAGCTTGGACTATCTTTCCCTGAATCTCTCAGTTAAACTGTGTCACCTAACAAATGGCCAGAAGCCCAGTTTAGGATTTATCATATTACTTAGAAGTAAATTTCCCCATTTACTTAATCGGGAAGGGATTGAAAAACAGCCAGGTAAGAAAACGGTTTTAATTTCAGTTCAGTTCTCTCTTCTTCAGCAACTGCCATGCTAGCTAGAAAATTCTAAAGAGTTGTTCAGTGCAGATAGTTAACTTATTGGGCTTGACTGTAGAATAGACATACAATATTTTCTGAGGGGCTTCTTCTCCCATCAATATATCACAGTCTTTCCTGTCTAACTTATTTTGCAAATGAGGAAACTAAATCTCAGTTTTCAGTCAGTCAAAGTCAGGATCAAGCTACAATATTAACTTCATACTCTTTCCTGTAAACACCAATCCATTCAGATAAAGGGATGGGTCCCCTACAGAGTCAATTGCACATTTAATGTATGTATTCTCAATAACAGTTCTTTTCCTTAAAAATCACCTCAATATTCACAGATTCTCATTATGGATAGTAAAATTTCCATCAACTATTTTCAATCCTATAATGGTTTCTCAATGAAAATTATTTATTTTAATGCTTAAAAGACCTTTTCTAAAAGATGAAGATGATTGTGAACTAGGAATCAAGATATTAGGATTCTTCCTTTCAGCTCTACCACTAACTTAAAGATCCTTGGACAAATCACCAAATCAATATCTCCTATAAAATATGAAGGATGAGAGAATTCCGAGGTCCCTCCTAGCTTTTTTTCAGAATTGATAATTGTGTGAATAAATATGTTAATTGTGAATAGTTATGAATTCTATAAATGCTAATGATTCAAGCCATGACATGGTTTGATTAGCCCGAAGAGGGAGGTAAGCTTCTATCTCCCAATTACAAAGTAAATAATAATGTATCTTACTAAATGTAACACCAATGTCATTAAAATCACACTTGTTTCCTAACACTAAGACCATAATGGAATTCTGAACTGACTCTTGTTCATTAAGGTGTAAAATCTTGTACTTGTTTTATTGTCAATCAAATATTCCCAGATGTGGTATTGCCCTGGATGCATGGATGGTTCCTTTAAGTGATGAATTGTACAGTAGAGTTCCCCAACCTCTCTTCTTTATCAATTCTGAAAGATTCCAGACTGCAGAAAATGTCATGAAAATGAGAAAATTCTACTTACCTGATAGAGAAAGAAAAATGATTACAATTAAGTAAGTATTAAAGAAAAATGATCATGATAAAGTAATTACTAAACAGTTTTATTTGATTTCATATAACAGAAAACTTTAAACTTGGGAGGGAAAAACAAAAATGTAAAACTTTTAAGTTACATTGATAACCATAGCAGAATTCTAGTATTTTACCAGTTGTTAAGACTCCATCTTTTGTTGATTAAGGGAAAAGATAAAAGAAAAAATCAAGATCTAGATGCTTTTAGAAGTAAATATAAATTTTTGTAATACAAATTACATTTTGCATTAAGATATATTTTATTCTGAATGTTATTCTGAATGATACCCAGATTAGATAGGTACCTAAACATTTTTATTGTCTAGTCATTTTTTCAGTCATTTTTGACTCTTTATGATTCCTTTTTTGTGGTTTTCTTGGCAAAGATTCTGGCGGGATTTGCCATTTCCTTCTCCAGCTCATTTTACAGATGAGGAAACTGAGGCAAACTGGGGCAAGTGACTTTTCCATGGTCATACTGCCAGTGAGTGTCTTAAGGTTTAATTTGACCTCAGATCTTCTTGACTCCAGGGCCCAACATTTGTTCCACTTAGCTGTCATCTGTCATCTATCTAGATGTTAACCATTAGATTATAGTAGACATTTATTTGGGTTTTATCAAATTTAATCTAATATATAGTATCACCCTATATTTTCAATAGAAAATGATAGTTAAGGAAACTATTTTCCCCAATGAAATAATTATAAAGGAGTATTAAAATGTTAAAGAAGCCCACAAAAATAAAACTTATTTCATGTATCAGAATCATAGGATGAAAGGTCACATGGTGTATATATATATATATATATATATATGGATAACCTAGCATCACATGTTAGTAACCACAAACTCTTTGTGTCACTAGGAAATTCTCCTAAAACTACCCAGAACAAATGCGATTCAGCATTAGGACTTTTCCTCAGCTCTATATACCAATTAAATCATGGACCAAAGAAGGAAGAAAAAGAAGAAAAATGCACAAAATAATAGATGCACAAAAAATAGAGAGTACTTAGAAGTCATCATATATCCTTCCCCACTCTCCTGCTACCACTTCCATTTTGCAGATAAGGATACTGAATCCCAGGGATTAATTGATCTGTACCAGGTCACATAGCTACTTATTAACTGAAAAAGAACCAGGTCTCCTAATTCCATGTTCACTATTTTCCCAGGAAATCACACAGGCTATCCAGACAGAAGCAAATGTACCAGAGAAAAGCCATGTGTAAGGGCCATGAACTCTCACTGAGTCCTATTTCCTAGTATAGCAATAATACCATCTCAATTGTACCTAATTTTAAAGACTGTTATGGAAATTGTAATCCACAGAAATATAGATCTCTTTAAATTGAACAGTTGGATTAGAGGGAAGATGGCAGCAGGATGCATTCTGAACAGTTAGATTAGAGGAAAGATGGCAGGATGCATTCTGATTATAATAGTAAGTAATTCTAAGGGCTAATTTAGCCTTGGTCTTCATCTCTTGGTGAATCTATAGCATGTTGAGAGGTAAGATTGAGATCAACAAAGAAATAAATATCTGAGATGAGCCAGGAATCTTGGTGAAATGCCAAGGCTACAAAAAAACCTTCTGGCAAAAGTACAAGCAAATATTCATGTGACAGTTTAGCCAATGTTCAAAGCAGGAAGACTCCTATTCAAGAACGGAATGGAGAAGAGGTCTCTAATTTAGCTCCTCTAATTCTCAATTTTTCTAGGAAATAGAGACCAAAAACATCTAACTGAGCAGGCCAAATGACTGCCTTCAATGTACAAGCCTGCATTTCAGTAATAAAGCAATGTTAACAATGGAGACAATTCTTTTTGAAATTGTCGGACCCATGGATATCACATTTTGAGATTTTAAATAGTTCTTTAATTAGCATACTTCCCTTTTGGTATAAAGTTGCCTTCTATAGGTCCAAGTAAATGTTTAGGGGTAGGTTATTTTGTTTTTTTTTCCTGCCTAATTTATTTGGTAGGTGATCTTTGAAATGAATTTTGAAGAAACTTAAAAGGTACTGCTTCCACAGTTATTATCATTATATGGGAGCTAGGTGGCACAGTGGATAGAGGCTTTGGAGTCAGGAGGAATTCTAATTCTGCCTCAGACATTTGACATTTACTAGCTGTGTGACCTTGGGGCAAGTCTCTTAGCCCTAACTGCCTGACATCCAGGGCCATCTCCAATTGTCCTGATTCATATATGGCCACTGGACTGAGATGGTTCTGAAGGAGAAAGTGAGGCTGGTGAATTAGTATAGTATCCCCTCATTCAAATCCAATTCATGTGCTAGTCATGGTATCACCTTCCTGATGTCATGGCCTTCTTTGAGAATGAAGGACAACATCCCATATTGTTATTAGAAATGCTCTCTCTTCAGCATCATCCTGGTTATCTTTTAGGTACAAGGGAAAAATTTTTTTTCAGGATATAGTAATTATTTGACTGCTTTCCAGGGCCATGTCTAGAACTTTGATCTCCTAAATTTTAGACTCTATCATACTGTGTGCTACCACACTCTTTGATCATTACATTTAGCTTGTCAAGATGCCATTGAATAAGTTTATAATATAGTGTGGGTATTTCAGTTCTTTCAGAGGGAAACATTTTATTGCAACATATATCTGCAGGTCAGAGCATTTTGAGTTTTCTCAAAGGGGAGCTAAGGTTTACATTCAGTCATTCTAATTTTCTCATCCCTTATGAACAAAGGCATTTATTATCTATTTATCTATCTGTCTGTCTCTATCACCTGTTTTTCTCTCATCTATCATTTCTATCATTTATCATCTAATATCTATCTACCTCTCTATCTTTCTGTCCTTCTGCCAGTCTTTTTAATCTATTGTCTATCAATCTATCAATCAAATGATCAATCGATCTATGCCTGTGTCTCTTTAGCTGTCTGTTCCCCTATCAGCAGCTAGATGATGAAGTGGATAGTGTGCTGGGCCTGAAGTTAGGAAGATATGAGTTAAATCCTGCCTCAGACACTTTCTAGCTGTATGTACTTGGATAAGTCACTTAATTTCTGTCTACTTCAGTTTCCTCATATATAAAATGGAAATAATAGTACCTACATCCCAAGGTGGTTGTGAGGATCAGGTGAAGTTTTTGTAAACCATCTAACAGAGTACCTGGTGTATAGTAGGTGGTTAATAAATGTATGCTCCTTCTCCCCCACCTTTCAAGATTGAATTTCCTATTTTTTTCTCTGCCTGGCCAGATATAAGGAGTTGACTCATTAACTCACTACTGAATGAGCCAGGAGCTCCAATTGGTTTCATCTGAGGACATAAGTTTAAGCCAGTACAGCTCAGAACTGGCAAGCTCAGGAGTCTGCCATCCTCAGAAGATCACAGGCAGGTCTCCCCACATCCCCCCCCCCCAACCAAAGGCACTTGTTTTGACACAACTATGGTTATGAAATCCAGTAGCTGAGAACATCAGATTCATAATTTGGGTCTCACTTGGACCATGCTGTCAGTCAGAGTTATGTAGCAATCATTACATTACCTTAACATGCTGCACAATTAATTCACATGAGTTCTCCTCTTCTACCATGTAATCATTTCTCTGTCTTTTTTCCCATCCAGGGGATCAGTCCATCAGAACTTTCCTGACTTTACTTTTGTGACTGGTAAAATAATTGGATACATATTCACATTAAAAGGACAGATTGATTCAAATGTAGCCATTGATCTAAGCAACAAGGCTTCATTAGCTTTCTTGCAAAAGCATTTAGGTAAGAAACTTGTAGGCTCCTTCATAAAATAAGTCAGTACTTAACATCCAACTGGGGTAACCTATTTTCAAGTTTCTCTAGAGAAGTTCTCTTTGAAAAACCCCTGATATTTAGTTTAAAATTTCAAGTCAAGATTGAAATGAAAGAAGATTTTTTTAGCAACACATTAAAATTTTGTATGCCATGATTCATTTTACTGTGCTTATGTGTCACTGATATATGTGAAATGTGGCAATGCCCATATTAAACTATATTATTCCATAGAATGTCATATAGTACAATATACACACATACAACACACAGATACCCCCACACATACACCAGATGCATTCACATCAAAGAGTTTCCTTTGCAGATGAAATCACAGGTCTGGAGAGGAAGAGATAAAGACAAACAGACCAACCTATGATCACAGTATAGCAGCATTTTTAATATAGGCTTTCTCACATAGCATAGAAATTAATTTCTTAAGGCAAAAAATTATATTGGGGTTAATGCATATGCAGGGTCTACTGAAAACTGAGTTCCTTGTACCATCTCCCCGCAGAATAGCAGCTATCCACTATCATAACTTCCTAAACCCACTTGGTTTGTGAGTTTTCTTGAAATAATTCTTCCCTCAAATTTTTCAGAGTATTTCTCCTCAAAAATTGTTAGTCATTAATTAATACCTTCAACTCCCTAATCAAAAATTTGTGCACATTTGTATTTTTTTTTCCCCAGGTCTTCAGAGAAATTTTAATCAATGGGACCATTTAATTGAAGGTGAAGATGTAAACCTCATTCGAGATAGCAATGCTGATAGAATTACACATCACACTGAGCACCTGGAATAAAGAAATGTGCAGTGTCAGCCAACTCATTTAAAAAAAAACTAAATTATATTTCACTGAAACCATATTTTTTTTCTTGAACTATTGCCCACTACAATTTTAAAATATAGACTATGCTATAATCATCAGTTAAGATTCATCTTGATTAAAATAGCTGTTTATTATGCTTAAATTCCAAGGAGTCCAGTATGCAAAACCCATAGCAGCCTGTATTTTTATTTCATTTTTTGGAGTGTTAATGTTTTAAAATATTGTCACACACATTTCTGCATTGTCAGCATTTTCTTTTTTAATGAAGGCTAATTCAAGTGGCAATTAGCATTCCTCTTAAGAGTTCAGCAAAGCAACAGCAAAGACCATGTGCAAAAATAATTTGGATTTATAATATCTTGCTTATCAGGAAAGAAAGGGAGCAAGACAAAGGAATAGAGGTGTGGTATTCATTCTTCCTTTAACATTTCAGAAATAGGGCACTAAACAGCTTTGAATCAAGGATAAGAGAGAAAGTACCACCAAATAAATATCTGCCCCAGACACCCCAGATGGTTGCCCTGCTCCCACACTAATGATCATCTGATAAAAGAGTCAAAGGAGATAGGAATATGAAATGTAGGAGGAAAGAAATCTAGTAGCTTTTTCTACATCCCAGATAACTTAATTCTCTATCCATTGTTCCACCTTGAAGATAGAGAGGGATGTTGGAGACCAGTGTCCAATGCTTATTTAATGAGTCTGGGAGCCCTTCCACCTTTTCATTGACCCTCCCATTTCTTTTATCTTAAAATTTTAGCATTCTTTTCTTTTAAATTTTGAATTCCAGATTCCCTCCTATCTCTTCCCCATCCAGTGAAAAGGCAAGCAGTATAAAACTTTTACATATAAAATTATGTAAACTGGGGCACCTAGATGGCACAATGGGTAGAGTACCATCCCTGGAGTCAGGAGTTCAAATCTGACTTCAGACATTTAATAATTGCCTAGTTGTGTGACCTTGGAAAAGTCACTTAACCCCATTGCCTTAAATAAATACATTTTTTAAAATTATGCAAACCATATTTCAGTACTAGTCATTTTGCCAAAAAAAGCAACAAATAAAACTATAATTTGTAACAATCTCTCTCTGAATGTGGGTAGAATTTTTTTTATTATGAGTCCTTTGGAATTGTCTTTGATCACTGTATTGATCAAAAGAGTCAATTCTTTCATAGTTGATAATCATTAAAACCTTGATATTTCTGTTGCCAGTGATCTCCTGGTTCTTCATACTGTACTTTGTACCAATTCATTTAGAACATGCCATTGGTTTTTTTTTTTCTGAAAACACCTACTTCATAATTTCTCCTAGCATATAGAATTCCTTCACAATCTTGTGCCACAATGTCCCCAATTGAGGATCATCCCCTCAATTTCCAATCCTGTATCATAACAAAAAGAGCTATTATATTTTTGTACACATTGGTCTTTTTCAGTTTTCTTTGATTTCTTTGGGGTACAAACCTAGCAGTAGTATTGCTGGGTTCCAAATTATTCTCCAGAATGGTTAGACTAGTTCACAGTGTTACCAATAATAGTGCATTAGTTAATCTATTTTCCTGAGTTCCCTATATACTTGAGAAATAAGTTTATCAAGAAACTTGTAAATTTTTTTACATTCTTTTTTGGTCTATGGTACCTTTTTAAGCAAAATATGGTTTACTTGATTATCCCTTTATGTATTTTTTAGGTTTTTGCAAGGCAACAGGGTTAAGTGACTTGTCTAAGGTCACACAGCTAGGTAATAAATGTCTGGGGTCAAATTTGAACTCAGGACCTCCTGACTCCAGACCCTGTGCTCTATTCACTGCACCACCTAGCTGCCCCCTTGATTATCTGTGTGTCTTTCACTCCCATGTCTCCTGAATACAACATATTGTTGGATCCTGATTTCCCATTCATTTTGCTAACAGTTTCTATTTCATGATTTAGCTCATCCCATTCACATTCATAATGATCACTATCTATATTTCCTCCTACCCCATTTCCCTTTTTCTTTTTATTCTGTCCTTCCACAAATATCTGTTTGTTTCCAACCACTGCCTCCCCCATTTGGTGCTCACTTTAATCACCTACCCCTCCATATCATTTATCCATTTCCCCTCTTATCTCCCCATTGGTCAAGATAGATTTCTATACCCAACTGAATGTTTGTGTTTGTGTGTGTGTGTGTGTGTGTGTGAATATTTGCCCAATTCAGTCTCTCCTTTTCCTCCTTCTCCCAGTACATCACTCTTTCTTAGACATTTTGTGAAGATTATTCCAACATAATCAACTCACACTTGTTCTGACTATAAGACTCCTCTTGAATGCCCTAATAATAATAATAATAATGTTCTAAGGAATTATATGTATCATTTTCCATCTAGAAATGTAAATAGTTTAATTCCATTAATTACGTATGATTACTCCTTTCATGTTTACCTTTTTATTCTCAAGTCTTTTGTTGGAAGTCAAATTTTCTATTCAGTTCTGGAATGTTTTGCAGTGTTCTATTTCATTACATACTCATCGCCCCCCCCCCCCAAAAGATTATAGTCTATTTTGCTGAGTAGGTTATTCTTGATTGTAATCTTAACTCTTTTGCTTTCCTGAATATCATATTCCAAGCTGTCAAAGTTGCTATATGTTGATTTTGATTATGGCCCCACAGTATTTGAATTGTTTCTTTCTAGTTGTTTGCAATACTTCCTCCTTGACCCGGGAGTTCTGGAATCTGGGAGTTTTCATTTTGAGATTTCTTTCAGGGGTTGATTGGTAGATTCTTTCAATTTTTATTTAACTTCTAGATCTAAGTTATCACAGCAGTTTTCTTTACATTTTGGATTCTGGGCTCTCTTTTTTTAAATCATGACTTTACTAACTAATCTAATAATTCTTCATTTGTCTCTCCATCTATTTTGCAGGTTACATTTTCTTTTTTTAATCCTTTATTTTTTTACCTGATATCTTACAGAGTCATTAGTTTTCAATTCCTCAATTCTAGTTTTTAAGGAATTATCTTCTTCTGTCAGCTTTTCTTTCTTCTTTTCCACTTGGCAAATTCTGTTTTTTTAAGTAGTTTTCTTTAGTGAATTTTTGTACCTCCTTTTCCATTTGGCCTATTCTGTTTTTAAAGTTCTTTTCTTAAGTGAATTTTTGTCCTTTTACCATTAGTCCAATGCCGTTTTTTAAGATTATTTTCTTCAGTATTTATTGTGGCTATTTTATGATTGTTAATTCTCTTTTCCCAATTTTCTTGCATTAATCATTTCTTTTAATTTTTCTACTCTAACACATTCTATGATCTTGACCTACTTAGCATTTATTTTGAGGCTTTGCTTGTAGCTATTTTCATAATATTTTCTTCTGAATTTACTTCTTGGTATTCTCTGTCACAGTAGTAACTTTTCATTGTCAGATACTTTTATTATACATATTCTGAGTATATTTCTTGACTTAGAACTTTATGTTGAGCTCTGCTCACCTGGGAGTGGGGAAACATTGTGTCAGGCTTCATCAGTCTTTTTCATCCTTCTGTTTTCAGAGTGGGCTCTGGGGGTCTATAAGTTTCTGCCACTTTCAAAGTGGTGTTATCCTGGGAGAAGGGCAGCTCGGTAGCATAGGGACTAGAGCACTGACCTTGTAGTTAGGAGGACAGGAGTTCAAACCCAGCCTCAGATATTTGCCACTTACTAGCTATGTGACCTTGGGAAAGTCACTTAACTCACTTAACCTGGATGCCTTGCATCCAGGATCATTTCTAGTCATTCTGATGCATATCTAGCTACCAGACCCAGATGATTCTGGAGAAAGTGAAGTTGGGGACTTAGTGCAGTATCCCTCACTCCACGAGCTTGTCATGGCATCTCCTCCCCTGATATCATGGTTTTCAAGAAATAAGGACAAACATCATCAATCTGGGACAGATATGGTCACTACTTTCCTGATCTGTGCTCAGCTCATTTACCCAGAAAGGGCCTCTGCTGTCCACAGCTACAAATTCCAGTGCTTCTCTTAGTCCTGAACCATGATCAGAACCACTGCTCTCTTCCAATAACAAGCAACCTTCTCTGCCTATGAGTTATGGGCACTAAAGTTGCCAATCTGTGCCAACCACACCCAATGCCCTATAATTTCTAACTAGTTTTCTGACCCCCTTACCAACCCTGGGTTGAGCATCCTGAAATTGCTGCTACCACAGCACCCTGCTCTAAGGTCCTACTGATGCTCCTATCACATTCTAGGTTTGATTCCATCCTGGTGATACAATTGCTCCAAAGACTCCTAAGGTACTGTAGGCTGAAAAAATGTCTCCCAGGGATCTTTTGCTGCTCCAAAATTTGAGACATTATTTTAAATTTATTTTGAGGGAAATGTCGAGATTTCAACTGGGTCCTGGTCTATAATCCACCATCTTGGCTCCCTAATGCTCTTTCTATTATATCATCCTACACTAAGATCATTTACTTTTGAAGACATTTAAAATACCCATTAATTCATGCACAATTCACATTTTTGGGCTAAACAGTAAATCATCTCAAAAGTATTCAGTGCTCAGCACCTTATCTATCATAAACAGCAAAATTTAAGGTAAGTTTTTGTTCCTTTTTTTTAATCAACTGACAGTTTCTACTAGAACACACTATAGGGAACACAAATTGTAATGGAATTTATTTTTGTGGTTTTAAGAACTTGTTTTAGCTTTTTTTGTTACAATAGATCTAAAGTACCTTTCTTACAAGTCATGAGAACCATAGGGCACACCAAGATTCTACATTGCCAAGTCAAGGAAAAATTTTATGTTGAACTATCACATATCTTAATTTTAAAGGGTAGTATATGCACAGCATACTTATGAAACAAAATGCCAGAGAAACACTATACTGGAGAAAGTTCAATTAATATATTTGAGTTCCAACTATATTACTATTTAGGAGCTTCTTTCCTAATTTCAAGTGTTTGTGTGACTAAAATGAATTTTAGGTAATCAGAGAGGAGGAGCGCTAGCATTAAAGGATGAACTGAGAAAGACTTCTTGCAGATGGGATTTTAGATGGTTTCAAGGAAACCAGGAGATTAAGAAAAGTGAGAGTATTCCGGGCAAGGGGAACAGTTAAGAAGTAATGAATCAGGAGTTTCTTGTGGAACAGGTGTTCAGATAATAAAGGGGGTGGAACAGTGTAAGGGTTAAAAAAAAATTAGGTAGCATACTCCCTTTCTCTTTCACAGAATCACATTCCAGTTGTAATGATCCTGCAGTTGTAGGGGCAAAAATCTCTGCTCCATTCATCACTTGGACTCTTTAAGTCCTAGAACCTCTCTGAACATAAGAGTAGTACTTGACCTAGTCTATCATTGGACTTTAACACAAAACCTTTCCAATATTGATGGCTAAATCTCAAAGTTAACTAGAAACTTATATGCCTTCAAAAAATAAACCCCCTTTAAACTACAAAATCTATAGAAAATCATGTACAGAAGACAAAATTTAATAGCAGAGAGACATATAGGTTAGATATAAAGAAAAATTTCCCAAACAATCAGAGCTCCGCAAAGGTAAAAATGGGCTGCCTCCCAAATGACTACTGAAGTGGGAATTATTACACCCTTTTTTTTGATGTGGAGAGATAAGATAGTTTCAGGAATAAGTTAAATCCAACTATTTCTCTAAATATATCATTAAGATTTAAAAAGGCAACCTACACAACCAACTTCTTTTAAGGATAAATTTTATTCAGTCTTATCATACATACTCAAATTCAAACAAGTGGTCAATTATTTATTCAACAGAATATTCACCAGAAAGACAAAACTTCCAAATAAAGTAGAGCTAGTACCAACAAATGAGACCCTTCTGAAGTAGTATCACATAATATACACAGGCTATGTATAGAATTCTCTGTCATAAATATTTTTCCCCTAATTTATATATACTATATTTACATATATTCATTTTCTATATTTTGACTAATATGGAAGACACAAATATTCCATGTCAATGGTAAAGACTATTATTCAGATTTAACGGGAGATGTTGCAAATTCTTTATTTACATAGATGGCACCACAAAATACCATAGATATATTCAGTCTGAGATTTGTTAATTTTTTTTAAATCATCTTCCAAAATGGTAAGTTCTTCTTGAGAATATGAGCCCACAATTTTTCTGCTGCTCTGAATCTTGTAAACAAGATGCCACACATTCAGGAACTATTTCATGATTTCTGGGCAACATCTAAGGTTCCACGTTTAAATCACCTCCAGATCGTTTTTCTAAAACCAGAGGGGTAAAACCTAAAGCTGAGAGAGCAGAAACAACGAAAATATTATTTGTACAGATGCTGTTTCATTCCTAGATCAATTTTAGGGTTAGATTATTTTAATTGCAGGAATTATACAGAACTGGTGAATGTTCCATTTGCTTTTAATCTTTGTGGTAAGATTGAGATGTGAGATAAAAGTCATTAATATTTACATGAATCTGTTAGATGTCTTTTGAGAAAAAACAAGCCAGAACACCTACTCAAACTACACCTTGTTCTCAATTAATTAAATATCCTATCTCATTTATGCCTAACACCAAAAGCAAGTAGCCTAAATCAATCTATACAATTAAAGAGAAAAAAATCCAATGCAATGCGTATTTGACTACTACTACTAAGCCATTTTAGCTAAAGTATTTAATCTTTAGTATTTAGAACAAGAAATCAAACCATTTTACCTTTTTCTTAGAGGCAAGAGTGATATCAGCTGTGTTTAAGATTAACCCTCAAAAATCAGTGTCTCAAAGTTACCTTTAATAGCAGTGTCATCTGTTGAGTTTAAGTAAAAATCTTTTTCCAATGCTTGATATATACCCTATCAAAACAAAGCCCAGAGTTAACTACCCACAACAGGATATATATAAAATGATTAAAATAAGTTGGGAGTGGAAGTAGGAGAGAGGGTGTGAAAAACAAAAAAGAAAAAGATACAAAATACCTGATAGGATTAAAATGAATTTAAATGAGAGTGTTCAAACACTTAGTGTTCTAAATAATTCATATGTCCAATCTAGAAGTATTAAACTGAGTAGTTCTTTCTAGTTTAAAAGAATTATGATGAAATTATATAGGGAGAACCAACAATAAAGATTTCATGACAGAAACCAAAGATTATCAATCACAAGTACTTCATCCACCTAAAAAGGTGAACTTTAAATTACTAGGTCAATGGAGGTTGGTTGAATACACATTCTAGATAAGGGGGACCTCCTTAAACACACTTTTAGCTCAAAAGTTTCCTCAAGAGATGACTTTCCAAAAATATGTTTAATATAGTGGTACCTTTGCTCAAAACTGAAGATTTTTTTAAATGAAACCTAGAAAATTTTACTGTGATGAAGCCCACTTGCCACCTCACACATCCATGCATCACACAGGATATAAACAGGATATAAACACAAATGTAGAAACCTGTCTAATTGCTGAAAGAAATGCTTTATTTCTCAGAGTGGGAGTTAGGAGGTATGTAGTCAAACTAAGCCAAGTCCCCAGATATTGCATCTCACTAGATTTTTCTAGTTGGTTAGTTTTTGTTTCCTTTAAAGTTTTCTTCTTAAATGAGTTAAGCATTTATTTGACAATGTGAGACAAAAATTTTGTTTAGTAAAACCAAAAGTTATTACTTTATTTTTAGGGTTTTTTAATTTTTAATTTTATTTATTTGTTTCTTTAAGGCAACGGGCTTAAGTGACTTGCCCAAGGTGACACAGCTAGGCAATTATTAGATGTCTGAAGACATATTTGAGCTCAGGTACTCATGACTCCAGGGCCAGTGCTCTAGCCATTGTGCCACCTAGCTGCCCCTAAAGGTTACTACTTTAAGTCTAGATAGAACATTAGTTTTCTAATAAAACATCAAGATTTCTTTCATAAAGATCTATATAATTTAGTCTTAAAATTATATTCCACTTAAAATTTCAAGTCTAGGGACTAAAGTCTGAGGCTTAACAAATGGAGGTAAACATGCTATACTTTAATGTATTGGTAAAGGACTTCCTGATCATCTTACAATAATAAAACTTTATAATCTGTACCTCAGATGGACTGGTATTCAATTTAGGTATTCCATTCCAGACATTTTCTGGATTCACTATTTCTTCCATGCCATTTGAAAGATTCAGAACCTTAGAAAGACAACAATGAGCTTTTTTTTTAGACAAGACCCAAATGAAAATTTAAATTGTAGTAAAATGATCTCATGGCACCTAGAATGATCAGATCCCAAATGTTAAAGTATCTATTATTTGCTGATTTAAAGGAGGTATCAATTACCTCCAATTTTTTATTAATGGAAAATAAATTATTTTGGTGAAATTAACAGAACATTTTCCAAATAAAACAAATGAAATGCTCAGGGAGATTTCTTTTTGCTTTTATATTTACTGTCATGTGAATAAGTGAATATTTTCTGTGTAAACCCTGGAAATGCTTCCTCCCCCTTTTTCTTTAGAAAGAGGAAAGCAAATTTCTTATGTTTTTCATCTAATATTAGAGAATAATAAAATAAAAACAACTTTATTGCTAGAGTAATTTCTTAAAGTCATTCTAGGGAAGCTGTGCCAGCTTAGCCAGAGAAATAACCAAGTACTGATCTTATTTCATAAACTACATAACAAAAGACATTTTCTACTGAAGTAGAATTTCTCTATAAAAGACTTCCTTTTAATGCCATTTAATTTTTCTTAGCACTTCAAAAATTATTTGACCTAAAACATTTAAATCCAATTTACCTTGGTACCTTCATCGGCTATTTCCAAAATCTGACACTCAGACCATGTATTCCTCAGACTTGACCAGACAACACATTTCGAACCAATGGTGAATCCTTCTAGAGTATAAGTATTCTCAATTTGAGCTACAAAATTCAAAAAGAGTTAAACTTTCTTGTCCATACCTTCCTTGCTGAATTCTTTAGATCCCAGTTTTTCAAAGCATTTTCTAAAACTGTCTTTACTCTATTCCTTGATGGATTAAAAAAAAAATAGGTTCTGTGAATTTGTTCCTGCCCCTTTCCCTTCTTTTATTCTCCCATCATCCTCACCTTTTGGTCATAATGAGAGCATTGTCAACAAATAACCAATCAGAGATTGGGAGTATACTCAAGAGTATGCGGGCAGATGACAGACAAAATTTTAGCACTTCAAAAATCCAAATGACAATGAAAGTTAGAAGCTTGTCATTTTCTATAACCATGCCACTAGCCTAACCAGAACAGAAAATGTCAGATTATCTTAAAGGAAAGGATGAATTGAGTTTTCAATTTTTACAGTTTTATATTTCTGACTTTATAAATCTTTATAAATTTTTTTCTTTTATTCAGGACAAACCCTCTAAAATTCTAGGCTTCCTAAGTTCATAGGAAAACTAAAAACACAACAGTTGGCATAACTAAATTTTAAACATCCTAACATGATAATGAATAAGGAAAAGTATTAAAAATTAAGCCAGGCAACAAAATGAGACTGTTAGAAATGTCAGATATTTAGAATACCATAACTCTTAAATTTTAAAATCACTGTTTGAGGAAATTGAGTCTCTACCCATCAGTGTATAAAGGTATACAACTCAATGTATAACTCTTAAGCAGCTTAAACATGTCTCTATAAGTAAACATTTGACAAATATACATGCTGATGTAAGATTTCAAGTTATGAGGGTAATCTTAACTAATCTTTAGGAATTAAGATGACTTCAATTCCATAAAGTTCCATTTTATTAGGAATGTTTCCTAATAGATAGCTTAAACAAACCCTGCTCATCCTCCTACCCCCTGACCCTTATAAATTTGTCATTGCTTTGTATCTTCCACACAAATTTAAAAAAAAAAACAGCTTTGAGATTCAGCACTTCCTAGTTTAAGAAATTCAGACCCTGAAGGAATGAATTATATACATCACTAACTTCAGTAAAATGTAGTGAGAAGGAAAAAAAAAGTTCATACCTGAAGCATGGTCTGTTAAAGTATTCCCATGGTTTTCTTCTGTTTTTATTTCTTCTTCGGGGAGCAAGTGAGTCAAAGATTCAACAGAAAGTCTGGTTTTGTATTCTGTAAACACTTCTTTGTACAAGTTATGTGCGGTCTCAGTTTTAGAATGTATTTTGCATCTGCCAAAGGGTTTTAGGTGATTTGGTTCTCCAGGATCATCTGAACAAAGAGTTTCCTGGGACTTCTGACTTGCCTTTGAAAAGGGGTGAGTCTCCTTATCTAGAGACAGAGGTTCTAGTTCTAGCTGTTTCGATTTAGAATCATTTGAAGGTGGGACTGTAAACTGTTGCAGGGTCACTTTTGAGTCACATCCCTGGGAAAGCTGGGCCATGGGAGGTTCCAGGTCTAGCTCTTTTGTCTCCTCACCACCAGCTAAGGAAAGCTGTAATTCAATGGACTCCAGTTCTAAGAACTCTTTTGATTCTTCCAGTGAGAAGGGCACTTCAAGGGAATCCAGGTCTAACATTTCCTTTGTCTCGATTCGTGGCAGCAGGGTTTCTAATCCTATAATCAGCTTTTTGCCACTACCAAACTTGACTTTTTCGGCCAAAGAGCACTCTACCCTACTGTCTACAGTGCTGCTTTTGTTAGACTGCCCCACTGCAGGCACAAAAGGAGTAACAGCTTCATTTTCAAAAACAGGACTTGGCTTGGTTTCAACACGGTTTAATCCACTGCTTACACAGAAACTAGCTCCCTGTGGTTTCATATAGAGTAAGCCATCTTGTGCAACTTTGCTAGTCTTATTTCTACCATCAAAGCTGAGAGGCATAGGGGTATCTGCTTCCCTCTGTTTATTTTCACATAAAGTCTTTGGGAATTCCTCATCAGTTGTACAGAACTGATTGGAAAATTTCAGCATTTTCTCATTGAGGTTTTCACCTTCATACTTTAATTGAACCACTGCCAGTGGTATGTCACAAACATCCTTTTTGACTTCTAAAATAGTAAGCTCTAAAACACCTTCTGTAGCGATTTCATAAAAATAGTCATTTTCTTCAAAAGAACATACACCTTCTAAAATACTATATCCTGACAGACAACAAGGGAAACACTGCATGTTAACATTTAGGAGATCGCCAGGGATATTCCAGAGCGCATTTCTGCCAAAATTTACAACATTTCCAAAGTCCACGAACCTGACTGATATCAGGTCTCCCTCCAGCACATCAGTAACAAGTCCCCTATAAAAACGCCCATCTTCACTGTATTTAACAATACAGGCCACACCTGACTGAATAACTGAAATGCAATCTACACAGACTGCTGCCTTTTCCCCAGCAGCCTGGACCTGGGGATCCAAGCAGTCAAGGACTTTTGTGTCAGCAAACTGACACCAAAAATACTCTGGCCCATCAATCACAGTAGCGTAGACTTTTATATTTTTTACTTCTGGATGGTACCAATTGAGCAATTTAAAATTTGTTTTGCCAGGATCTTTAAGGGATTCCTCAGGAGGAAGAGGAATAGGGGGAAGAGGAAGGGGCGGCAAAGGAGGGGGAGGGGGAGGGGGAGGAGGAGGGGGATCTAATAGAGTCTCTGGATTGGTACTCATATTTACCTGAGCAGAAGTTTCTACTTGTGATTTCGTACTAGATATAAATTTGTTCATCATATCTTCTGATATTACACCCTGCTCATCTGTAAGTAAAACATCCCACTTGTCTTCAGATTTCATGACAAATTCACAATTTATCTGAGCCTCACCTGTTCTCTCTGAAAAGTAAAGCTCTTGACATTGGTTTTTAGTTGGCAGGATATGAAGCCCACCTAGAGTACAGTGAATGCTCATCCCTGGAATTAAAGCATTCACTTTTTGAAGCTTGCTTAACTTGGCAACGTTGACCACTGAAGTGTTCCCATAGTCTATGAACTGTACAGTGACAAGATCGCCAGACCGCTCTTTGACTACGGCCCGATACTTTAAATCATCCTCTGGAAAAACTGCACATATCAAGTCTCCCTTTTCCAGACGCTGTTCAGCAAAACATTCACGTCTTGTTTTATCATTATTTAACTTCTCTGAAATACTTGCAAGTTCATCCTCATCATCAGCTAATTGAATATAAAAGTCTGTTAGATCATTAATATGCGAAACATATACCTTAGTTTTAAAACCAGGCATAATAGTCTTCTGAGGTAGATCACAAAATTTAAGTGACAAGTCCTTATTTCTCTCTAAGTCTTGTGAAGAATGCTGCACCGGATTCTCTACTATTCTGTCAGGTGGGTGGGACACTTGATTATTTTGACTTCCCACAGATTCCTGATAATTAGTTAACAAGCCTAGCTTGGTTGAACTTTGTAAGTTTTTTAATTCCTTGCATGCTAGACTGATTTTAGGTTTGCATGATTCTCCCTGGATCTCTGATGTACATAATTTGTTGGCTGATTTGCTGGAATATCCAGCAAGTAATTTCCTATTTTCACTTTTTGCTTCTTTTAGAGTTTCAGCTGGAGAGAGCAAATCTTCATTTTCTCCTTTCTTTGATCCTTTGTAACCTAGTAAACCCAACTTCTCATTTATTTTAGCATTAATCTGAACACCACTATCATACAATTCAATAATCAACCTTCCATCTGGATCTTTTGCTACAACTAAAGCCTTCAGCGATTTGTCTAGTACAGCTTCTTCAAACCAACTTGCAATTTCTTTAGGAGTATTATCACAGACATCAGACAAAGAACATTTCACAGCTTGCATGGGTAAAAGTAAGAGATCATAGGTGTCATCTGGGATGGGAAGCAAGTCTTCATCTGTAACCACGTGAACATTCCCAAAGTCAACAAAGAAAACTGTGTTTGGTTCTTTGCCTGTAACTATTCCTCTATACCAATTCTGGTCACTATATTTTGCAAGGCACAAGATCCCAGGGCTTGAGGATGTTTTTGAATGTTGTAAGACTTGGCTTAATCGACAGATATCACTCGACAGCTGCTCTAGCACGCCTGAGCTTCGTGCAAGCTGACAATAAAAGGTCCAAGGTCCATCAACATGTGTTACAAAAACGGCTTCTTCACTTCCAATTTTGATATCATGTGTGGAATAATAGTAGGAATGGAGCTTCATGGAGGATACCAGAGGTTTCTGAAGTCTAACTTCTCTTGCAGACCCGATTTCTGTTAGGTAGCGGCAAGCACTCTGAAAAGGTGTTAGTAAGTCTACTATGTTAAAGAGTTCTTCATGATTTATTGCTGCAAGGGCAAAAATCGTGCATTTCAACTCCAGATTATCTTCCCAGGCATTATCTACAAATTCTTTAAATGCTCGAATTGCTCTTTCATCCCAAAAAAGGGGATTTTGACCAGCTGGTTGAATTAAATTATAAAGGCTGCATCTAAAAGCTTGAGCCTTTAACTTTAAAAATTCATCATTGATTGTACAGACATCCTTCATAGCGACAACCTCTTTATTTCCATAGTCCACAAATATTACTTTGGCATGGTCGGTAGAAAGAGTTCCACTAATAACCAAAGCTCTGGACCATTTCCCATTAATAGTACGCTTGGCCAAGCAAGCTGGACTGATTCCCTGGTATGGAGTAGCAGAATTCTTGCAAAAATCCTGAATTTTACACATTAGGGTTCTAAGACCTTGGAGATTTCTGGTCAGTTGGCACCAGAAATATCCCGGGCTTTTGATGTAAGACACTTTGACTTCTACTGTGCTCCCAACTTCTAACTGACCTGTACAGGAAGAGCCCGGCTTAATTTCCAAATAATTTTGTACTAGCGTAGAATAGACGGGCCTGTTTCTTGTTTTCTCTGTTGACTGCCCGACTGCTTCACTGAAAGAGCTTTTTGAAAGAACTGTTCTGTCAGTCACAACCTCTGACACTGGAGGCTTCTCATCTTTCTTTTCCCACTGCCCGGTACCAACTTTCTTGGTAGAAGGCATTCTGTTACAGTCAGCAGTGAGTTCATTTGGAATTTGCTCCGGGGAAAGGGCAGGCGGTCCGATGTCCATCATCTCAAATTCTTGATATCTGGCATATCCAGCTTGGGCAATCAATTTGCTTACATTTTCTTCCCCGGGTCTGGATTCGTCAAGGATTTCAATGACATACTGGCTGTCCTGCTTATCAAGAACATGAATGACCAACTCCTTGTGCAGTACAGTTTTTTTGAAATAGGAAATGGCTTCTCTGCTCCAGCTTTCTCCAAAGGGCCATATATCGGCTAGACAGCACTTCAGAGCCACCGCGGGCAGCTGCCTGAACTGAGGAAGCAGCGTTTTTACATCCTGGCAGCCCACTGTCTCGGTATTGCCCCGGTCGACAAAGCGCACTTCCACGCTCTTGTCCCCCACCAATCTGGCGACCACAGCCCGGTAATAGCCCTGCTCTTTCCACTTGGCACAACAGAGGTGGTCGGGCACAAGCTGCGGGGCTAGCCCGTCCGGCTTTCTCGAGGAGTAGAAGTTGCACATGCTCCTCATTAACTTGCCAAAGGGCCTGCTGTGTTTTCTCAGCCGGATCCAAAACTCGGAGGGATCTTTCACAAACTCGACCTGGGCATCATAGAACGAATTGGCCTTGAGGCGCACGGTTTTCAGGGTCGGGGGGGACGGGTCGCCTTCCACCCCTTCCTCGGATTCGGACTCCTTCCCTTCCTCCTCCTCCACGCCCGGGCTCTGGAGGAGCCGGTCGGCCAGGCAGCAGGACTGGACCCCGAAGGCGCAGTTGAGGTTGATCCCGTCTTCTCCATAGAGGGTGACGTAATACACGTGTTCAAAGGAACTGTAAAATTCGATCTTGGCGTTGACAGCCTGAGCCAGGATCAGGGCCTTGAGGTCTCCTACCTGGGACCGAGACCAGCCCCGCCCGCCGTCCCAGAGTCCGTACAGGGCGCAGGGGTAGGTGACCACGGGCATTCGGAAGTACTCGGGCAGCAGATACCTCAGGCTGCCGCGGCTCACCAGCTCCTTCCTCCCGTAGTCCACATGCAGCACTTGGGCGCAGCGCTGCGGCCGGAAGTTCTCCAGCAGCTGCGCGCGGTACCACTGTCCGTCCAGGCCGCAGGCCGCGCAGGGGGAGCCCGGCTTGTCGGGGTTCTCCTCCCGCTCCTCCCAGCCGCTGCTTCTGCCGCTCTGGTCCCCGGTACCTGCGGTCCGATAGGCGTGGGCCATGCTGTCCGACAGCCGGCGGATCTCCTGCGAGAGGCTGCGGAGCTGGCAGTGGATGCGGTGCGGGTGGCAGACCTGGGTCACCACCACGGGTTCCGTGACGCCCAGCTGCAGCTGCGGGTAGAAGTAGTCCAGGAGCTGCGGGGGCTCCTGCTTGGGCAGGGCCCGCGGGAGGAGGCTCGAGGCCCCAGTGGCGTTGATGTAGCGCTTCAGCAGGGAGCGGAAGAGGCCGTCGGGCACCTGGCGGGCCAGGCCCAGCTCCTGCATCTGCTGGAAGACGGCGGGCACCTCCAGCAGCACCAGGCGCTGGGGGAGCAGCACGTCCTGCACCCGGCCCTGCGCCTCCTTGCCTTGGAGGCGGCCCAGGAAGTCCACGGCGCCGCGGGACCACTGCTGGGGCTCCCCGCCGCCGCCGCCGCCGCCCCCGAGCGGCACCAGGCCGCTCAGCACGCAGCCCAGGACCTCCGAGGGCAGGTGGAAGAACTCGTTGCGGCCGGGCGCAAGGGCGGCCGAGTTGGCGGTGACCGTGCGGCCTTCGTCCAGGAGGAAGACCCGGCACTCCTGGGCCTGGCGGCTGACCACGCGGCAGCGGTGCCAGCGGGGCCCCAGCTGCACAAGGCAGAGCTCGCCGGGGCTGGCGGCCGGCAGGGCCCGGGTCCGGGCCGCCACGGCCGCCGCCTGGATGTCGTGGCCCAGGCGCACGTACTCCTCCCGCCGGTCGCCCACCAGCCCCCACAGCTGCACGGGGATCACCTCCGGGTGCACATCCACGAAGGAGACGCGCAGGGTGATGGGGGCGCCGGGGCTGGGCAGGCCGGGCGTGGAGCACATGGCCGGGGAGGCGGCGAGGGCAGTCACGGAAGCGGAGGGGGGCGGCTTCTCCCCCAAGCCCAGCGGGCGTCGGACACCGGGTAGCACACGCGCTGAGTCGGGTCCCCCGACGGCCAAGTCCCTGGGAGGAACGTGCCGCGAACCTGGACGGCAAGTGGGCGACCTAAAGCCCAGGGCAGGGACGCGGGGGAAACTTGTTTAAAAACCAACGGGGAACCGCTTCCCTCGCGCCTGGCCCCGCCTCGCCTGCCCCCGCGCCCGGCCCGGGACAGCCTGCTCGCGAGGGGCCCTCCCGAGCCCTCCCGCGGCGGGCAGCACCCGCGACGCGACGCGAAGCGAACTGCCGGAACGCAGACTAACCGCTTCGGCCCCTGCAAGCCCTTTATATAGTGCCCGAGCCTGGGCGTGAATGAGTGCCCGGCTTCCGGCGGGCGCGAGTGCAAGGACCTGATTGGCCCACGCGCGGGGGCGGGGATGTGGGGGCGGGGGGCGGGGCATGCAGGCTCCGAGCGGAGGGCAAAGGGGGTGGAGAATGCACTTCTGTGTAAGGCCGGCCTGGGCTGGGGGGCGCTGACTGGGGTGGCTCAGCAGGAGCTCACCCAAGGGTGCACTACACCAGCCTGGAAAATTGTAGGAGTAGCATCAGAATACTTGGGCTCAGTTACAAGACCGGCTGTCTGTTAGGGTGGGGGATGAGATGGACCTGGTTCTGAAAGGATAGAACAGAAGCTGTTGCATGTCCTACCAGCATTCAGTATTAAAGTTTAAGTGGCTACTATGTTAGGCACTAAGGTATGGACTAGATCCTGGGGATACAAAGAATAAATAGTCCCTGTCTTCAAGGAGCTCAAGTTCACCTGAACAAATACTAGTCGGGAAAGGCTTTGGAGTACAGCCTCCCTAGATTCAGACTACTTCTGTTGGCCTCAGGAACTTCTCCGGATTTGGACAAATTTCAAGTACACACACACACACACACACACACACACACACACACACACACAAAATATCACAAGAATGAAGATTATTAAATTTAGAATTGAAAAAAGCTTTACAAATCATCTAGTCCAAATGTTTCATTTTTCAATTGAAGAAATTAAGGTAAGCAGATAAGGAAACTCATTTTACCCACAAGATTAAGTAACTTGTCCAGGGTTACATAGGTAATGTTACCGAGGTAGCGTCCTGGAGAGCCAAAAATAAAACTGGGGGGGGGGGGGGGGCGCTGCTAGGTGGCTCAGTGGATAGAGCACCGGTTCTGGAGTCAGGAGAACCTGAGTTCAAATTCGACCACGGACCCTTAATAATTACCTAGCTGTGTGGCTTTGGGAAAGTCACTTAACCCCATTGCCTTGAAAAAAAAGTATTAAAAAAAATAAAAAAGAGGACTTGGAACCTCAAAGGTCATTTATTTAATACAATCCTCTCATTCTGTAGATGAGGAAACTGATCAACTACTTGGTGCTAGTGGATAGAGCTCAAGGTTTGCAGTCAGAAAGACTCATCTTCCTGAGTTCAAATTCAACCATCAGATTCAAGTGAACAAGAAGACAATGCTTCTACTTCAGCATGCACCAGAAGACTTTGTATGTACTTCTCAGTGAGGTCACAAAGTGCCCCCTTCACTTAGCAGGGAATGAACTCTTGGTTCATTCAAAACATTGATCTGGTACCAGGTGGCCCGTCTTTGTTGGGGAAAGAACACTGGATTTGGAATCAGAAGATGGGATGGAATCCACACTGTTTCTCATGTGATAAATCATTAAACCACTATAGGTCTCAGTTTCTTGTTCTTGTTTAGTAATGTTCAACTTTTGGGGACCTCATGTGAGATTTTCTTGGCAAAGATAATGGAGTGGTTTGCATTTCCTTCTCTGGCTCTGGCAAGTAGGATTAAGTGTCACTCAGCTCAAGGTCACACAGCTAGATAATGTTTGAGGCCATATTTGAACTCAGGAAGGTGAGTTTTCCAGATTCTAGGCTGGGTGCTATTGGATCACCTAGCTACCACTTTTCGGAATATTGATATAATAGTCTGTAAATACACATGCAGTTTATACACAATTAAATGGTAGGAACAGTTAAATTTTCAGTGTGAATATTTACACCTTGGAAATTGGTAAATGTTACATATTAGGACTTGAATTATCATTTTGTTCTTTCCCTAGTCTTAAGAAATTGATAGAGAAAATATTATCTATGCAAACTAAACGTAAAGATATGTCATGAGAAAATTTTCTTCCAGAGAGGTGGTTATTAAACATTTATCAGCATGTCACTAGTTATGTATCACTGAGTTGATAAATTCCTGTTCAGTTTTGTATAAATTTGGGGGAATTATAGGATACTACAGATTGACTTCATAAGAATTTAGCACAAACATTGATGAAAATTAATTAGAACACTATTATTTGGGAGAGAATAAAATTTCTTAAATTCCCATAGAAGGTCTCTCAAAAGTGTGTAAAAAAGGGACACCTAGGGGGCACAGTAGATAGAGCATTGGTTCTGTAATTAGAAGGACTTGAATTCAAATCCAATCTCAGACACTTGTCACTCACTAGCTGTGTGACTCTGGATAAGTAATTTAACTCCATTTAACTTTCTGCACCCACCCCCCAAAAAGGAAGTGTGTGAAAACTGCATTGCCTATCTCTTCCCCTCACAAAGCTCAAAGTTGATTTACTTAATTCATTTATTTAATTGATTTATTTATTAATGTGAATATAAATTCATTTATTTATTCAACAAACACTTATTTAGTAATTGCCAGGTTCAAACCCTTCTGCTAAGTGCAAACCTGAATTAGGTGTTAGTGCTATTCTCGAGCAGCTTATTGTCTAGCTGAGGATGTAACAAAAATGACAATAAATGTAATATAAATATAATAAATGAAATAATAAAATATATATTCTGAAAATTTCATGAGAGAAATTCAAGCAAGGACTATGGGATTTCAGTTATTGATCTTGGCCCTCAATTTGGGAGTTAGATTTTGTGATCTACACCCCCTATATGTAGATTTTATTTCTATTAGAGAGTTTCAAAAGTGTTGAGGTGTTGAAGTATACAAACTCCACAAATAGATTCAAAAAATTCTTGTGAGAAAGTTGAAGTACATATGAGAATAGAGTTTCTTCACAATGGAAAGTAGAGGAAATGAAATGAGTCTGGAGAAGGTTAGGAATGATTTGGAAAGGGATGAGATGGAAGCACCCAGAGAAATCTAGGAAATGAGAGATTTGTACCTAGATGTCTGTTTTTGAATAGCAATGTTTGATGGATGGATGGATGGATGAATGAATGAATAAACGAATTGAAGGAATGAAAAGTGGCAAGATATAGAAAAATAGGTTTCTAAGAGAGGCAAGATAGAATGAAAAAAAATTTTATTTTATTAAAGATTTTATTTATTTTGACTTTTACAATTTTTCCCATCTTACTTCCCTCCCCCACCTCACCCCCACAGAAAGCAATTTATCAGTCTTTACTTTGTTTCCATGTTGTACATTGATCCAAATTGAGTGTGAGAGAGAAATCATATCCTTAAGGAAGAAACAACAAGTATAAGAGATAACAAGATCAGACAATAATTAATAAGATATAATAAGATATCTGTTTTTTCCCCCTAAATTAACAGGAATAGTCCTTGAACTTTGTTCAAACTCCATGGTTCTTTATCTGGATACAGATGGTATTCTCCATTGCAGACAGCCCCAAATTGTCCCTGATTGTTGCACTGATGGAATGAGCAAGTCCATCAAGGTTGATCATCACCCCTATGTTGCTGTTAGGGTATATAGTGTTTTTCTGGTTCTACTCATCTCGCTCAGCATCAGTTCATGCAAATCCCTCCAGGCTTCCCTGAATTCCCATCCCTCTTGGTTTCTAATAGAACAATAGTGTTCCATAACATACATATACCACAGTTTGCTAAGCCATTCCCCAATTGAAGGACATTTACTTGATTTCCAGTTCTTTGCCACCACAAACAGGGCTGCTATGAGAAAAGAATTCTTGAATAGGCTAATTTTATTATTAGGAGAATTTGCAGAACTGAGGAATCACATAGTTCCAACTGGAACATTAAAGTCATTAAAAACTTACTTCTTGGGGCAGCTAGGTGGCGCAGTGGATAAAGCACCGGCCCTGGAGTCAGGAGTACCTGGGTTCAAATCCAGTCTCAGACGCTTAATAATTACCTAGCTGTGTGGCCTTGGGCAAGCCACTTAACCCCATTGCCTAGCAAAAACCTAAAAAAAAAAACAAAAAAACCAAACCAACAACAACAAAAACCCTTACTTCTTTAGTTTTTATACTAAGAGATAGAGACATAAGTGTATGAATATATTTATGTATGTATATATATAGATATGTGAATATACATATATATATATATATGTATGTCATTGTTAATAAGAGGATGAACTAACACTTTCTAGTTAAGTTTGGTAATAGGCAGTGGATTGAGTACTAGACTGCAGCTCTTAACACAATGCTTAGCCCCTAATAAGTGTTTTATAAATGTTTATTGAATTGAATCAGGAGAATCTTAGTTCAAATCTTGCCTCAGATTGATCATTGTCTTTTGTGCTCAAGGTGGATCAAATGTCATCACTATTTTAGAGTTAAGGTACAGTGTGTTGGTACACTGTTAGGTACAGAGTTAAGGTACAATTGTGGTTGATCAGATCTATACAAGCTTGGAAGGCTTGACCACAGGCTGGGAACAAATAATCCATATGAACATTTGGAATGGAGATGTGTCTAAATTATGCATCTCAAATTTCTTTTGAGCTACTGCAATTCTTTCATGCTGGACAGTATGCCATGCTGGATAGATTTGTGACAACATCGCTCACATTTTACAATTGTAATGTTCTTAGAGAGACCTTGAAAGTTTCCTTGTATTGCTTCTTCTGACCTTCATGTGAATACTTATTTGCCTTGTGCAATTTCTCCAGAAAATAAATTAGGCAAACATACTTTTGGCATTCAAGCAAAGTGGCCAGACCATTAGAGTTGCACTTTGTGCAATAGAATTTGAATGCTTGGCAAGGTTGGACTTCAGTGTCTGGTACCTTATCTTACCAGATGATCTTCAGCATGGTACTGGTATACTTTCCAGGTTTCATGGGCATACAATAATGAGGTCAGCACAATGGCTCTGTCAACATTCAGTTTTGTAAGCAGTCTAATACTAATACCTCTTCTATCCCATGCTTTACTTCAGAGCCTTTAAAACCCTGAACTAACTCTGGTAATGTGCACATCAACCTCATTGTCTATGTATGCATCCCTAGAAAGCGTACTGCCAAGGAAGCGAGCTTAACCTTATCATTCAACATTTCTCCCATTTGCTGTAGCACATGATTCCACCCATGGATGGTGTGGTGCTGACTACTGGAGAACTTGTCTTTTCTTGGTGTAAAATGTCAGACCAAAATGAACATGAGATGAATGAAAACCCCAAGAGACAGAGTTGTTGGGTTATTTATAATTAGACTAGCCAGAAATCAATAGATTGATGATCAGGGGATTCTTTGATAACCAAAGATACCAAGGAAGATCCTGAAATTCCTTAAATTTCTTCTGAAAGGGAATTCCCTGTCAGGGGGAATTCAACCTTGATTGGTGAATATTTAATGAGGAGGTGGGCTAAATATTTTCAGTTGCTCCTGGTTTTTTTTTTTTTTTAAGTTTTTGTAAGGCTACGGGGTTAAGTGGCTTGCCCAAGGCCACCCAACTAGGTAATTATTAAGTGTCTGAGTTCAGATTTGAATTCAGGTACTCCTGGCTCCGGGGGGGGGGGGGGGCCTCTAACCACTGTGCCACCTAGCTGCCTCTCAGCTCCTCCTTTTGAGACTCAGCAGCCTCAAGGCATTTGGGCAGAGGGAAACCATCATCAAAAGGCATGATAGCAAGCACACAGCCCTACTTCTTTCCATTGGTGATTGGAAAAGTTTGAGAGAACTGAAGCAGTGCAAGCATATTGTCCTGGAACCTGCTTAGCATAGATACTTAATAGCTTTTTTACCCCAGGTAAGTCACTGAACTGCCTCAGTTCCTTCAACTGTAAAATAACATTCATTCACTTTTCAGAATTTTTGTGAAATGATCAAAATGAGACATTTGTTGAGCACTTAGCATAGAGCCCGCCACATTAGCAAATGTGTGCTTTCTTTCTTAATCCAAGAACATCATCCTGGGATCAAATTAATAGTTAATATTTAAATAGCATTTTAAGGTTAACAATTTTATTTTAAGGTTTATACCAGTTTACATTTGCTCCTTTAGATAGGTGCTATTGTTATTATTCTCCTTTCATTCTTGTCAATGATCTTTTATAGATGAAGCAGAGAATGGTTAAATGATTTACCAAGGATCATTCAGCTATTAAGTGACTGAGGTAGAATTTGAACTGGGGCCAAATTGATTCTAAATCTTGAATTCTACTGTGCCACCTAACTGCCTTGGAAAAAGGGGAAAAAATTGATTTTGATAAGATAAATTTAGATATATATAGATTTGGATATAGAGATAAGACCTTTACTTGGGATAGAGGGGGATGGTGATTATAGAGAAGGGGTTTAATTCTTTACTAATGGAAATGAAAGAACAAAAATTGACTAATAGCATTTATATCCAAGATATGTATGGAGTTGACTAAGAGAGAGAGAGCTTATAGTTACCCTTGATGAATTCAAGTTACCTGACCCAGAGGAGCTTAATAGGTTCTCAGGCAGTGAAAGACCTAGGACATTGTCTATGATAGCTTAAAAAACCATGGGCAAAGAGAAGAGACGCAACAAGATTACAGAAGGGCAGAGGCCCTAACTTTTATAAAAAGTAAGTCTGCACATTGTAGGTGAGTGTACTTCATTTCAATTCCTGGGGAAATGTCAGGACATCATTAAAGATAGTTAGCAAGCAGCTAAAAAAGGAAGCAATGATCATAAGGTAAATGAATTGTCTTCAGAAGTTACATAAATCCCTCATTAGTTGTTTCCCCTAGGATAGATAGGGTTTTCTTTTGTGTATAGTTTGAACTGAATAGTAACTGTTGAATTATCAGGTTCTGGGGCAGCTAGGTGGCTCAGTGGATAGAGCACAGGCCCTAGAGTCAGGAGTACCTGAGTTCAAATCCGGTCTCAGACACTTAATAATTACCTAGCTGTGTGGCCTTGGGCAAGCCACTTAACCCCATTTGCCTGGTAAAAACCTTAAAAAAAAAGAATTCTCAGGTTCTGTGACTCTCTAATTCTCTGAAATTATGAATATTTTAGTAGGGATTTGCATTGGGGCCTACTGGCCCCAGGTGAGATATAACCAAGGATGTGCTAGACCCAACTTCAACTAATTGTTAAATTTTCTTCATGAGTATTTACACCTTAGAAATCAACAAGTGCAGGGCAGCTAGGTGGCACAGTGGACAGAGCACTAGCCCTGGAGTCAGGAGGACCCGAGTTCAAATCTGCCCTCAGACATTTAATAATTACCTAACTATGTGACTTTAGGCAAGTCACTTAATCCCATTGCCTTGCAAAAGCCAAAAAAGAAAAAAGAAATAAGCAAGTGCTATACAAATCGGGGCTTAATTTATTGTTTTGTTGTTTGTTTAGACTTGTAATAAAAAATGTTAATAATGAGGATTAAATTGAAGGTATGTTACTATAGAGGCAGGTTTGTTATTTTTTTCCCTACCCATCAAAGAGTTTCTTGTGACCACTGGATATAACCCCAGAATTGAGGGCCAAAGTCAGGAAGTATCATTGTGCCTGAGATAGGAAGAATTCATATAAATCAATGAGATATATGACTGTGGAAATCTTCTTAGGAAATAGTATGATTAAAATGATTCATAAATGGGTTACTGATAGCAATAAAGTACTTTCTAATTTTCATCAGGTCTCCCTAAAATGATTTACTTAGATTCTATTGTGGATTATTAATCTCATGTGTATGTGGTTATTCTCTCCATGGGATGCTGGCAGCTTGTTGCTCCATTGTCATCCTACATGGTTCCTATCTATGGCCTCTCATATATCTTCCTGAGAAGTTTTATTCAATGTGCTAGAGGACTTATTCTGCTTTTTAAAAATTTTGTAACCAATAAAGCTAGTAAGGATATGATTTCTCTCTCATCACATTCAATTTAGATCAGTGTATACCATGGAAACAATTAAAGACTAACAGACTGCCTTCTGTGGAGGTTGTGGGGAGGGAAGCAAGATTTGGGGAAAAATTGTAAAATTCAAAATAAACAAAACCTTTCTTTTATAAACAAAAAAAAAGGATTAAACTGTTCATTCTGTTATCCCTCACTGGCTCACATTTTTGTATTGTCAAGTAAAAATAATAATTTCTCAAAACTATAATGTGGTAATAGAGATGCTTTATATGGGTCACCTTGCTGCCTAGTTAAAAATTAAGACTCCAAATGTATCACTTTGTTTTAGTTGCAAACAAAGAAGACAATGTTCAGGATGCATCGAGACCATCTTCCCAGAAAGAGACAGTCAAAGTTCAGATAATGATTGATAATTTTTGTAGATCAATTTCAGGTGGAGATATTGTACAATTTCCAAGACAAGACCACTAAGGGGGTTAATTGTATTCTCTAGTTTTTGTTACTGTACAACAGTTCAATTTCTTTGTGACCATTTTGGATGGTCTCCATTACCTATAGGTTTTTGTTTGTTTGTTTGTTTAGGTTTTTATAAGGCAAATGGGGTTAAGTGGCTTGCCCAAGTCCACACAGTGTCTGAGACTGGATTTGAACCCGGGTACTCCTGACTCCAGGGCCAGTGCTTTATCCACTGTGCCACCTAGCCACCCCTACCTATAGGTTTTGATGGTAAATTTCAGAGAATAAAACTTCATATCTAATCTCTATTTTTCTTCTATATTATTTTAACCCTATATTTCTAAGGTTCTTACAATTATAGGGTTCATTGTTTTTGTGCTATGACTCTGATATAGACACACAATTTGGAAGGAAATATGCATTTCCTCCTAACAGCCCCACAAGAAAAGATCCCCAGAAAACCAGAACAGATTTTGAGTCTGGCACAATATAAGTGACTTGTCTGAAGGTGAGTCTTCTACTTTTCAACTCAGTTGCTCTAGTTTTGAACTGTTGTTTTCTTTGAAGTTTCTCTGGGAGTTTACCTCTGCTTTTAAGAATTCTTACAGGTTAAAAAGAATTGCCTGGTTTTAAATGACCGAGTGGGTGCTGAAGATCTAAGATTTCTTTGGTGAAGTGCAAGGGATTTGTCCAGTGTCCCTGTCATATGTCCATAATATATATTATATATTGTGGTTTTTTTAATTTGGTATCTTATTGTGTGTTTTGTTGTTTGGTTTTGTGGATAGTTTTTGTTGTTTAATTGGATGTTGTATCTGATAATGGGACAATCTAAACAAGGATTAGAGATCCAGTCAGTAGAAGGACACCTGTTTTCTATATGACTAAACATTATGACTCTAATGACCATGCATTTTGTCAGCATTAGTGTAAACTAACAATGATGATCCTAAATTATATTGGTCAAGATTAATTTTTTCAAAAGAGCTAAGTTGAGCTACCTTAAAACAAATTAATTTTAAAATCTAATAAGACTTCTAGTAAGATGAGAATGTTTCCCTCCTTGATTTGATGAGATGCTATAGAACACAAAGCTGAAACATTTTCACTTGATTTGCAAAAGGGTTTTAATTCCACATGTTTCTTCTTCCTCAACAATCTCTCCCCCCTGAGAAGTTGTCATTTTGCCAAACCTCTCCTTTGCTACTGTTTATCTTACTCCTCTAGCCTCAGCTTCAGCCCCTCCCCCTTCAGAAGCACCAAGAGCCTTCAAATTTACTTTTCTCACTTCTCCAAAAGCTTGGGCTTGTCTCCTTTCTTCACTTCTTCCCTTTCCCTTATTCAATGTCCCCTTTACTTTCTCTTTCTTCTAAAGAATCTGGTTTTAGTGGACCCATCCCATCAGCAAACCTGAGTCAAAATCTAAATCTTAGTAAAACCGAATTGCTATCTGCTGCTCCTCTTGATCCTACCCTCCCTAATCCTAAGGAAAACTTTGCCTTTCTCCTTGTCCCTCTGAAAATTGTCTTCATTCATCATTCACTCTTCTTTCTCCTTTTCCTTCTTCTCCCTCATTTTCTTCTCTTGCTTTTCTAATTTTCCTCTTTTCTTCTCCTTGTTCTAATCCTCCTTTTCCCCTCTATTTCCTTCATCCTTGTTCCAGTAGGATTTCCTCCTCTCTTTGTTCTCAATCTTTTCCCCTTTCTCCTGTTTCATCTCCTTATCCCCCCAATATTAATCCCTCCCTTATATTCTTTGTTCCATTTCTTCCCCTTCCTCTTCTGCTTCATCTCTTATTCCCCAAAAGTATTCCCTCCATTACCTCTTCTCTTTATCCCCCACTTTCTTCTCCTTCCTCTATAGTTTCATCTCCTCTAATATTCCATCTACTCTGTATGTTTCCTCAATTTCTTCTTCTTGTGTTCCTATCTCTTCTCCTCCTTATATTCCTTATTCTTCTATTCATCCCAATATCTCTTATTTCCTTTCATTCATATCCCTCATCTCTTCTTCCTACTCTTTTTATATCATTGTCTCTTCTTCCTGTTCTTCCATTCAATCTCCTCTTTCTCGTGCTCAAGAGGTCCTATTTCAAATGGGGGTTACCCCATCTCCAGATAAGATTCTAAATCCAGACTCTGTTGAGATATTTCCTTTTAAAATAGTTAATAGACCATATCTTCAGACCATTCCAACTAAAGATGGAGGATAGGTTACATCTGAGATTAAACTTTATGCTATGCAATAGTATAAATTCAAACCATGGGACAGAAGTGAACTATGGGCTTTAAAATAAGATCTCCCTGACACCTGTCAAGATCCAATAGACTTTAGTGATCAATTTAAGAAATCAGTACTATCACCCTGAGATCCCAGAAATTTGACATCGATTTAGTTGGAAAAGGGGAAGCTAAGAATTGGTTTAAGAAGGCTAAGGTAAAAGTAACTTTTGAGGAATTTCAGGAGATTGGGTTGCTTATACACATAAGCAAAAGCATTATAAGAATGTAAGAGCTCAAGGAATGTTTTAATAGATGCTATCCCACTTGCTTTCTCCCAACCAGTAGATTTTTCAAAAATCAAAACTATCATTCAAAGATAAGATGAAATAGTATTTCAATTTTTAATCATTTAGCAGGGGCTTTTGGTGCAAATTCTGTTTTAAAGCATGATCAAGGAGAGCAAACTTAAGTTTTTTTTCTTTCTTTGTTAACAATCTTCAACCTTCTCTGCCCCAGAATATTAAAATTACTCAGTCAGAATGGCAAACTAATCATCCCCACTTCATAGCTGAACTAGCTGCTCAGCTAGCACAGACTTTAGCAACTCAGGGGAGGATCTTCAAGAAAAAAGGGAGTTGAGAGCAAATAAAGATAATTTGTATACTATGAAGTTTAAGCAGTTAACAGCTACTATCCAAAATCCATCTGTCACCAGTAGCCAGTCTGAGAATCAAGTAAAGGGGGCTTGTTATTATAAGAAACCAGGTCATTGGAAGAAACTGCAAAATTTTATAAAGCAACAAAAGTTAAGAATTAAAAAAACCTTCTCCACAGCTTTAGGGGGTGCTTTGAGGTAGATTTGCAGGATCTAGTGCTTATTTATCCATCCCTGCCTATCTTCCAACTGGAAGTGGTGCCGCCCATGATAATACCGGACCACCCCATCTCTGCTCTGATAGATCCTGGGGCTACCATATTGATCCTGGTAAAATACCCTTCCCTCTCCCTCAAAGTTCAGAAAGCATATTTGTGATAAAGGTGTCAAACCTTTTAAAATTTCCTCCTCTTCCTATTACTCTAGGACAGGACCATTTTCAGTATACTTGCCTTATGGTTTCATGATATACATAGTATCAATGTCAATGTCCGGCCTTGCTCTTCTGTGGTAACCCAACCCCCATACCTTGTTATTTCTCATTCCTCTTTCTGCTACTGTTTCAGTATAGTTGATCTATGCAGCGGCTATTTTTCTATTCCTGTTTATCCCAGTAATCAATACCTCTTTAATTTTACATCAAAAGGACATCAATTTATGTGGGGAGTCTTAAAGAATTTTGGTTGATTTTTTTTTTATCTTTTAAGGAACACCCAAGTTATAACAAAGAAAAAAAATTAGTGTGATAGATAAGTTTAAATATTTAATTACTGGTTGGCTATTTAAAATTTTAATATACAATATGAGACACCTAAAGAAATTATAATTGCCCTAAAATTATTTTCTGATGGTTTTAATGTAATTTAAAAAAATATTTTGAATCAGAGGTCCAGAAGCCTTCTCTAGTCTCCACTGGCCTGAAGAACTGAGAAGAGGCATTTGACTTTTCTTGGGGTTTGGAGGGTAGGCCAGAGACCCTAAATGTCAACATCTTGTACTAGTTTACAATCTTTGTTCTACTGAAAATTATCTCTCTATATATAAGTATATGTGTGTGTGTGTATGTATGTATATTATCAGGAATTAAAGACCATAAATCCAGATTAGGTTTGATTTAATCCAAAATTTTGTTCTGAAAGAAAAAGGAACAGGACTACTTAAATTAAGAAATATCATAAAGATATAAAATCACCTTTTAATTGAATAGCCATATATATTTATGCACACACACACACACACACACATATATATATATATATATATATTTTCTGTAGATTACTAAAATATATATATTATATAAAAATATATATTGTATTAACTTGAAAGGTTTCTTGGGGGGGTTTTCAAGGCAATGGGGTTAAGTGATTTGCCCAAAGTCTCATAGATAGGTAATTATTAAGTGTCTGAGTCAGGATTTGAACTCAGGTCCTCCTGATTCCATGGATGGTGCTTTATCCACTGCACCACCTAGCTACCCTAACTTGAAAGGTTTTTAAGGTTTAAAGTGCATAATTGTGATCATGGTATATTGTGACATTCCTAAATGTTTTAAAATGAAGAAATATTGGTTAAAGATTTAATGTAGGCTTATTGCTAGTGATAAAGTTAAGATAAAGAGGAATGTATTAAGTAAACTTTGACATTGGGTGTCATCCATCTTAAGCAAACATTTTTTCATTTGTAAAGATTTTTTGTCTCAAGGAAAGTCGTTCTTGGGAGAATTTTGGGAGGATTTATTTATGATAAATTTTATATAATTTAGGTTTGATAAATTCTGATTTTAAGATTTTTTTGATTTAAGATTGAATAAGAAAGATGTCTATCACTTTACAAGTTCACAATTAATGTATCATCCTTTCAATATCAGGAAAACACTGTTGCTTTTTTAAAAATAACACTGAAAGGGAAGCCTGGAAGGATTTGCATGAACTGATGCTGAGTGTGATGAACAGAACCAGAAGAACATTTTACACCCTAAGAACAACATGGATGTGATGATCAACTATAATGGTTTTGCTCATTCTATGAGTACAACAATCACACACAATTTGGGGGTATCTATGATGGAGAATACCATCTTATCCAGAGAAAGAATTATGGAGTTTGAACAAAGATCAAAGACTATTACCTTTAATTAAAAAAAAACTGTTATCTTATTATGTAATTTTTCTATCTCTTATACTTTATTTTTCTTCCTTAAGGATATGCTTTCTCACTCATCACATTCAACTTATATCAATGTATACCATGGAAACAATGTAAAGATTAACAGACTGCCTTTTGGGGGGGGTGGGGGGGAGGGAAGCGAGATTGGGTGAATATTGTAAAATTCAAAATAAATTAAAAAACACTGAAAAAGACTTTTGTAAAAGGTTTTTATGTGATTTGTATAAGGTTTACTGAATTTTCAAATCTATAAGCTAATAATCTATTGCAATAATGTGATTTTTTGTTTATAGCTGTCATAGAAAAATTTCTATTTTTAAGATTACTATTTGTGAAACAGTTAGCTAATGGGTTGATATTAAAAGTATTTAAAGTTACTGTAGTAATTGCAAATAGAAATGTTTTTGAAAAGTTGTATTGGTATTTTGAAATTATCATATGTATAAGATTATCTCATTTTCTTTATAAGATTGATATAAGTATATTTAGATGAAGTGAATAAACTTATGAAACAAAAGTGTCCTAATGACATCTGTAGTCATCCCCCATCAACTAATAGAAATGGGCGTCCCTTGGTCAAATGATGAAAATTTAAAATAGCTTTCTTGCCTTCTGAGGAATCAAGTTTTAGTTGCCCCTTTTTCTTTTGGTCTACAGGTGGCGCTATGCACCCCCATTTTGTGATTTTTCTGTGATGTTTTTCTTACTGTTACTACTGCAAGATTGTAATCACTATGAGGTATTTTCTGACTTTTGACTATAAAGTTTAGAGCTGAAGCTCTTTCTTATTATAGGAAACTGCTATTTAAAGACATCATGGGACTGAAATTAATCTTCTATTTTGAGTCTGAAATCCTGATTATCAAAGAAATGGAGGTGGACCATAGTCTATTGATGCAAGTACTTCTATAGTGTTTGTACACTGCAGGTGACAGGCTCATTGGGATAAGATTTGAAAGAGTGTCTGTTCAGATCTGAGGTTGTACTCTTTTTGATTCGGTTTTCTAAATGTGACAAATTCACGATTAATTTAGTATATCTTTAAAGACTTTTGCAGTGGAATTCTCATTTTTATGGAAGTTTATTTTGTTCAGTGGAATAACATCCTCCAAATGGGATATAAATGATTAAAAGAATAATATCAAAAACAAATCCAGATTGATTTCTATATGTATCCAAATTTCCTGTATATATTAGCACAGTGGGCAAGTCAAAATGTAAATTGTAAAGATCTAAGAACTTGTTGAGTTTTATTTCCTAGAATGAGAAAAGAATATTATCTGCAATGGGGCGGCTAGGTGGCGCAGTCGGGGCAGCTCGGTGGCGCAGTGGATAAAGCACCGGCCCTGGAGTCAGGAGTACCTGGGTTCAAATCCGGTCTCAGACACTAAAATAATTACCTAGCTGTGTGGCCTTGGGCAAGTCACTTAACCCCGTTTGCCTTGCGAAAACCTAAAAAAAAAAAAAAGAATATATCTGCAAGTTGAATGTACTTGGAAAAGCCTAGAAACTGACAGATTCCAGAGATCCAAAAGGATACAAGTTGTCTCTAGAATCTGTTATTGACTATTTTTCCTCCCTTTTGTGTTTATTTGAACAGGTTATTTAATCGAAGAGAATATCCTCTTTTCTTTATCTCTGTAACTTTCCCCTTGGTTCTATAAATATGTCATACTGTCTTATGCCCCTTCTCCCTTCCTGCTTTTTAGAATGGCCTCAAGTTTGTTGCCTATTCATTCTTCTTGTAACCTAGGTCTTTAAGAAATGCTATCTCTACCTCCCCTCATGTCACTGATTTTTTTCCTACACCTGTTTAGTTGATCTATAGCTGATATAATAATGCCATCTGTGATCAAAATGGGGGGTAATCTCAATATAATAATTTCTTTTTTTTTTTTAGGTTTTCGCAAGGCAAACGGGGTTAAATGGCTTGCCCAAGGCCACACAGCTAGGTAATTATTTTAGTGTCTGAGACCGGATTTGAACCCAGGTACTCCTGACTCCAGGGCCGGTGCTTTATCCACTGCCCCATCTAGCCACCCCTAATAATAATAATTTCTCAAAATTATATCTAGGTAATGGAGAGGCTTCCTATGAGTCATCTTGCTCCCTAGTTAAAAAATAAGACTATAAAAGTGCTGCTGTCTTTGTTAATTGCAAACTAAGAGGGCAATGCCCAGGATGCCAGGAGCCCGTTCTCCCTGGAAGAGACAGCCAGAGTTCAGATAATAATATATAAACTTTGTAGATAAGTTTCAGGTAGAGATATTGTGCAATTGTCATGGTTAGGTCACTAAGCAGCCTGAGTGTGGAAATACCTTTTAAAGGCTTATCAGAACAGAAGGAGAAAAAAAGAACTTATATAGGAAAAAAAATTGTTAACATGTAAAAATTAGGTAATTATCCATGAAGAATTAAAAAAAAACAGTTAAAAGTTTAAACAGGACATGTGCAGGGGTGGCCCTTCAACTGTTTTACCCCCCAAGACTGATTTTCTGGGTCTGTAATTTCACCAGGTTCATCAACTTTTCTCTTGGAGAATTGGCTAATCAAAGCAGGTCTGTTTGCTGATGAAGTAATAGTTGATTGAGTTTTCAACCTTATTTTTCTTTTGGAAGGAAGAGATTTATCAACTTTCAATATCTTTATTCATGATCTTTTTCATTCCTCTCACTTTTTAGTTCATTTTCAAATGTTCATTGCTAAGAAAACTAACTTCCCTGGTTATGTATCCTTCAGGTGAGGTATATAATTTCTTTTGTGTTCCTAACATGTATTTCAGGTCTGAGCAGGGCTTCATCACTGGGATTCCTTCAAGTGATCTTATGGTATTCAGCTGAGTGTTCCAGGGTCTAAATCCCAGGTTGCAGAGTGATCAGGATCCAGGATCAGATTCCTCTTTAGAAAATGGCATGTTGGATCTCATTAGATAACCTTCTGACATATAATCAGCTTTTCCTGGAACAAAAGAAGGAGTCAAAGGAATCTTGGATCAGGAGATTGAAAATTTAGGGTTGACACTCAAAAAAGTACATTCTTAATGAAATAGTGTCTTCCTAAAGAAGTAGAACTAAGTAGGAGGTATATTCTGTGAATGACACAATGCATATTTTTTGAAAGTCTTAAAATGGATTAGCACCATTTATATGTCTAATTTCTTTCATAAGTAATCCAGAAAGCCAATAACCAAGGAATCTGAAAAATTAACCCAAAAAGTTAGTTCATAGTTGAAGGGTTATCTCAAGCATATGCACATTGGAAAAGTGTCAGCATATATTTCTTTTTTTGCATCATAATATTATTTTTCAGTATTAAGAGATGAAAATCTCCAGGATAATTCTTTGGTGCAATTCAGTTCTAATAATGTAGTTTTCAAATATGACAACATATTTGCAGTAACCCCTTAACAGCTATTATGATTAGTAAATTTATGCTTAATTACTAAATTATTTCTTACTTTCTAAGTCCATAATTCAGCCACTCCTATTTAACCTTCTACTATTACCCTCAATCTCCTTTGAGAAATAAATAAGGGGGGGCTGCTAGGTGGCACAGTGGATAGAGCACTGGCCCTGGAGTCAGGAGGATCTGAGTTCAAATCTGAACTCAGACACTCAATAATTACCTAGCTGTGTGGCCTTGGGCAAGCCACTTAACCCCATTGCCTTCCTGAAAAAAAGAAAGGAAAGAAGGAAGGAAGGAAGGAAGGAAGGAAGGAAGGAAGGAAGGAAGGAAGGAAGAAGGAAAGAAAGAAAGAAAGAAGGAAAGAAAGAAAGAAAGAAAGAAAGAAAAAGAAAGAAATAAGGAAAGAAAGAAAGAATTCTATAAATAAAGAAGGAATGAGGATAGGCTGGGCTAAGAAGCTATTACAGAAAAAAGAAAGAATGGATGAATAGAATAAACAGTGAACTAAGATGAAAATTGAGAAAGGAAAAATTAGGAAGTGGGGGAATAATCTTCCTCTCTAATGCAAAGAGATTGCCTGATTTACTTCCTCCTATTGTAGTCAACATGAAATGAATAACTGATATTGACAGACTGATTAAAAGAATTATATTTTTAAAAAACTAGGAAAGTTGGAGGGATGGTGCATTTTTTTTTTCTGGGAAATAGGCTAGAAGACCAACTCCTCTGAACTCTGCTGCGACCTTGCTTTGCTACATAAACTCTTTTGAGAGCAGGGAATGTTCAGTTTTTTTTTCTTAGTACTAATATAGAGCACATAGGAAGCAGTGAATAAATGTTTCCATGATTGTAGAAACAGCTTTTATTTCTGGTTCAAAGTTTAAGCTGAAGGGAAAGTCATCTCCTTCTAGGTTGCCAAGACCAGTTCTAGAGAATAGATAAGGAAATTACAATTCATAGGATTCTTTCCTTGGTGATAAAAATTGAGGTGGAGTTTCTTTTGCTTGCTCTCTCTTTCTCTCTCCCCCCTCTTAATATTATATTATTATGTGATATTATTATATTATTTTTAAGTATTCTGTGTATGACACTGTGCTTCACTAAAAACACAAAGAGAACATAAAAGAGTCAGTCCTTGCCCTTGACCAGTCTGCATTCTATTAGGGAAAGACAACACAAAGATGGGGTAGTTTGGGGCAAGAGGTACCCAGGTGAAGACATGGTGGCAAAAGTCCAGTAGAGAGGATGAGATACTAAAAAATCAGAAACCCCAATGTTCTTTAAATATTTCTTTATCTTTAAAAGATTTTGTTTTATCCCTAACACTGATATAGGGGTTAGTCAGAAAAGTCAGAGGTTGTGGGTTAAGAGTGTCTCTGTTTACTAAGTGATTAGCCTTGTAAATGTCACTTCTCTTCCATAAGCCTCAATTTTCTCATCTGCAAAATGTGTGAATTGGGCAGATGATTCTTAATGGCCTGTCTCTAGGATCCTGTCCAGTAGTTCAATTCTCTCACTGGACTACTGAGTTCAGTAGTTCTACTGAAAACTAAGTGAGGAAAAAAAAAGTTTTGCTTAAGACAAATAAAGTTTGTGTCAATCACAGGAATTTATATGCTATGGGTTACAAGTAATATACTTGGTTTTTAATGAGACATTTTTAATCCAGAATACTTGCTTTTTTGTTGTATATAGCTACCCCATTTCAAAGCTGCCCCTTCTGCTCCAATATAAAATCTGTCTACCTGGGCTAAACTATCATAATAGAGGAGCCAAAAGATAACTCAGCAATCTTCACCTAGTACAGAAAGCTTCAGCACTAACTTGACTGTATTCCATATTTATGTTGCCAGTCTTGGTACCCAAATGCTAGTTTATTAATGAAGAGATTTGGATTTGGTTTCCATATGGCATTTACTAGGTACAAAATCATGTTCACTATATTTCTCTAAGTATCATTCTCCTGTTCTGTAAAATGGGAAAGGGCATTATAAATCTTAAAGGGGTTTAGAGGCAAATGAATATTATTATTATTCTATTCATTTTGGATCATAATTAATTTTGAAAGCAAGGAAGAAAATGGAATTCAGATAAGATGAAGGGGAATTTTAAAAGACCTAGAAGATACAGGTAATAGAATTGGAATTTATACATAAAATAATTCAACTATAATAAGTATGAAATGAGAAAAAATAATGTTTACCTTTTGCAACCTAATGGTTAAAATCCTTTATGTAGACTCAAAAATATTTCCCCTTATGCAGTTTGAATCAAGCAGTCAATTGAAGATTTATATAGCAGTTCCTAAAAAAAGGCAATAATACAGTTTTGCTGACTTTTCTTTGAATAAATGTTCACAATAAGATGTAAATATTCATTATGTGGCATGACAGAGTCCAGGAAAAGTAAACCAGAAAACCAACATCTCATAGATGAATGTATGAATTTTGTTTTTCTGTTCATTTTGAATAAATAATATTTGAGAGAATGCCAGTCTAGACTTAGGATGCCAGAAGGGGCCTGAGGCAAGAAGAAGACATGTTTGTCATAGGAATAACAGGACTTGTAAACATGTTTTTCACAATATGCTTTCTATAACTAAAGTTTTGGGTTTAAGCAACTTCAGATTAGAGAGGGTTGTGGTATCATCCAATCTCCCTCAAAGAAATAAGGGAATTAAATGTTTTTCATTAGAGGAAAATTCAAGGGATCATCTTCTATAACTTCTTCAAGTTGAAACAGGGATCAAGATGCAGAGGGTAAGCATGCCATACCCAGTTTCCAGGGAGGGGTCTAAATTGACAACCTGCAGAGTCCAAGGAAGTAGTCAAAACACACAGATAGCATCATGAATAATCATCTGGAGATGGAACACCTGGGAGCTGAAAGTGACAAACTCAACAAGGAAACTGAGAAGACTTGATCCACAAAAGAGAATTAAGAGGATTATTAGTAAGGGAATAAAGACAGGGACAAGACTTCCAGCCAAGATGATGGAGAGAAGCCAGGCCCTATGTCAAGGTCTCCTGATCTTCCCTCATAAACAATATGTAACAAACTTCTTAATGGAAGTCCTATCAACAAAACCCAGAAAGAGAAGGTAGGAAAAGCACATTTACCCAAGGTTTGTCTTCAGGAATCTGGGGGGGGGGGCAAGTGCAGAATGCCAACAGCCAGTGGCAGAGGGGCAAGAGCCAGATCAGCCCCAGGGGCTTTTGCTGTGGGAACCACTTTGCTCTGAGAAATAACCAGAGAGTGGAGGTGTGACCACAGGACTAAGAATCTGGGACATACAGGAAGGACTGGAGGGCAGGTTCTAGCCTCCAGTATATCCTACTGACCAGCTGGAGATATTATACTCAGGGAGTAAAGACTAAGGATTTCAATACAAAACCTCTGTGAACCAGCCCCTCCTCCAAGACAAGATCTTAGGAAAATGAAGAAAGGCCATCAGAAAGGGGGAAACCATAGAAAAATTCCTAGAAGGAAAAGACCCTAATTCAGAGAGATGTTTTCTCCCTGAGGAGAATATGAATAGGTCTCCAGCACAGAAAGATTTCCTTGAAGAAATCAGGAAGGAGTATAAAAATCAATTGAAAAATTTGGGAAAAGAAACCCAAAAGATTAACACCTTGCAGCAAGAAAACAAATCCTTGGAAAATACAATTGGACAAATGCAAAAAGAAAATAATTCTCTCAAAACCTCAAATGATTAAAGGGAAAACTCTTACAAAAATAGAATTGACCAATTGGAAAAGGAGTTGCAAAAGGTAAATGAAGAAAATTCTTTCCTAAAAAAAAGAATGGAGTCTATGGAAACCACTGACTTCATGAGACAACAAGAATTGATTAAACAAAACCAAAAAATTGAAAAAAATAGAAGAAAATATTAAATACCTCATCAGCAAAACCACTGACCTGGAAAATAGATTGAGGAAAGATAACCAAAAAATTATTGCTCTTCTTGAAAACATTGAAGAGAATAAAAGCCCAGACTCAATATTACAGGATATAATAATGGAAAACTTCCCTGATATCATGGAACCAGAAGGCAAAATAGTTATTGAAAAAATACATTGATCCCTTCTGGAAAGGGATCCCAAAATGAAAACACCAAGGAATATTGTAGTCAAATTCCAGAACTATCAGATAAAAGAGAAAATCCTGCAAGCAGCCAGAAAGAAACATTTTAAATACCAAGGAGTCACAGTAAGGATTACCCAAGGACCTGGCAGCACCAACCTTAAGGGATTGAAGAACCTGGAATGCAATATTCTGAAAAGTAAAGGAGCTTGGAATGTAGTCAAGAATCCATTATCTGGAAAAACTGAGCCTTCTCTTCTGGGGGAAAGATGGACATTTAATGAAATAGGAGACTTCCAACTTTTCCTGATAAAAAGACCAGCGCTTTAATAGAAAATTTGGACACCAACAGGAGACTCAAGAGACACATGAAAAGGTAAAATTAAAAAAGGGGGAAAGGAAAAAAACTGTTATAAAATAAGATGAAATTGGCAATTGGCAATATCCCTACCTGGAAGAAAGACTTTAACAACTCTTGAGAATTGTAACTCTATTAGAGAGAATTTAATTAGCCAGAAGAGATGGATATGCATGACTTATTTGAAAAATTGTTATCCAGTAAGATGAAACTGGATATATCCTTATGTGGGAGAAAGACTCTAATAACTCTCAATAACTGTAATTCTAGTAGAGAGACTAGCCAGAAGTGATGGACACTCATGACCTTTCTGTGACTCAGATAGAATGATTTAAAAATAACACCTGATTGAAGGATGGACGAGACTGAATGGGGGTAAATCTCAATACATTAAGAGGTACAAAGGACTTATTGCAATAGAAGGAAAGAAGGGAGGAGATGAGAACCACCTGAATCTTACTCTCACCAAATTGGTTTAAAGTTAACATATACACACTCAGGTAAGTTAAGAAACTTATCTTGCATTTAAAGTGTTAGAAGGGGAAAAGGGGAGGGGCAGGAAAGCAGGAATCAACAGAAGGAAGGGAAGGAAGAAGGGGCAAAGGGAAAGGGGAAAAAGGGGGGGTGGATATAGGATGGCAAACACACTGAAGATGGTGGTATTCAGAAACAAAATACTGGGGAATATGTAAAAAAGGAAAAAGGGGGAAAAATACAAACAGTGGGAAGATAACATGGATGGCAAAAAAAGAGTTAATAATTATAACTTTGAATGTGAATGGGATGAACAAAGTAAAGACTAACAGACTGCCTTCTGAGGGGGTGTAGGGAAAGGGAAGCTAGACCAGGGGAAAAATTGTAAAATTCAAAATAAATAAATAAATAATTGAAGTGAAAATTTAAATAAAAATAGGGGCGGCTAGGTGGTATAGTGGATAAAGCACTGGTCTTGGAGTCAGGAGTACCTGGGTTCAAATCCGGTCTCAGACACTTAATAATTGCCTAACTGTGTGGCCTGGGCAAGCCACTTAACCCCGTTTGCCTTGCAAAAAAACTAAAAACTAAAAACTAAATAAATAAATAAATAGAAATAAAAATGCTTCCCTTTCCTTAAAAACAACAGCAGTAAATCATCCTGATGGTAAAGGACTGGATCACTAAACCTCTACCAAGTAATTTAGTTGGGAATTTGTAAAATGATATTAAATTATTCACTGTTTTAAGGATTATAAATGAATCCCAATAAGTTCTTCAAAGATAAATAAATAAATCCCTAAATTACCACAAAATTTTCAGGTACCCCCTTCCAGAAGGGTGTTTACAATAGGAAGGGATATGTTTGCCTAACCAAGGGAGGACATACTTAATTAAACTACCCTCGTCACAAATGACAAAGTTCACCAAGGCTTTAAGACAACAATATAGTTTGACTTGTCTTTATCTATATCACCTTGACACCAAACGACCTCACCATGCTAGAGTTATTCTAAGCCTTTAGGGCACAGTCAGGAGGTTTGGGGTTTGGTTTAACCTTAAATGGAGAAGAACTTAGTCTTCAAGGTTCTCAGGTTTTGCCAATAAGTTGTCAGGGGTTTCTGGCACAGAGGAATCAATGAATGAATTTCACTGAAGCAGATCATCTCTCAGTATGATGGGTACAATGGGCTAGGCTAGGGAAGAGCTCTAGCACAGAGGGGTAGGTCCTTAAATAAGGTGTAGAAAATAAAGATATTTTTGGCAGGTGCAAGAGTGTAATTAGGGGGATACTTGGATACCAGAGGGGACCTAAGGTAGGATGAAGACATGTTTGTCACTGGGAACACGGAACTCATAAACATGTGTTTTAAAGCAAATTTTGGGGTTCAACTAACTCAGAGTAGAGAGGGTTGGAGTCTCATCAACCTGGATTCACAGTCGCATTTTTGCTATTTATATTTATATACAGCATATTCTCTGCTCTAACTTTTTCTCTTTACCAAATGTCCCTAGCTGCTGCTTTTCTCCTCAAGGCATCAGCTCAGATGCAAACACCTTTGAACTGCTAAAATTTCCCTAAGAAATCTAGCTCAGCAGCCACGTTAGTGAAACAAAACAAGGAAACTCCTGGAACTTTTCTCAAAACAACTTTGAATAACAAGTCTAAAGTGACAGAACACACCAAAAAAAACAGAGAGATATCTTGCCGGAACTTTAGGAAAAGGTCTGTGGTGAGATTAAAAGAGTATAGCCCAGTGAAGATGGAAGAGCTGGGAAGCCAGTGAGAGGTTTTAACCACAGCACAGCTATAACCACAGCTGGTGCAGCAATGCCAAACCCCAGCTCAGAAAGCAAGGTTTCATGGCCTGAGACTGAGTGCAGCTTTGGGCTATCTAGTGCAGAGAGCAAACAGGGAACATTGGAAATGCCAGAGCAGAAACCCAGGGACCAGAATCCTGGTCCCCAGAAAAAAAAACAAAACAAAACTTGGGACTATAAACCCTATACTACAGGAACAAAGCTCAACTGTCAAAATTACCAGGAAAAACAAAAACAAAAACAAAGCACTCACCATTGACAGCGACTATTCTGAAAGAGATGGTAAAAATGTCATCTCAGAAGAAAGCAGTGACAAAATGCTTGCATGTGAACGAAGCCTCTAAGGGTTAATGAACTTGTCTCAATTCCAAAAAAACCTCTTAGAAGAGCTCAAAAAGATTTTAAAAACCAAAGAAGAGAGAAAGAAGAAAAAAAGGAGAAAATAAATGAGTCATGCAGAAAAATTATGAAAAATTAACTGAAGAAAATAATCATTTTAAAAGTAAAATTGATCATTTGGAAAATAAAATTAACCATTTGAAAAAAGGAAATAAAATTTTTAACTGAGGAAAATAAAACCTTAAAAATTAGAATTGGACATGGAAATGAGTGACAAGATTTCATCAAACAAAACCAAAATACTGAAAAACTAGAAGAAAATGTAAAGAAATCTAGCCCCATGTTACTGCTCAATTTCCTTCTTACCTTAATAAAGTATAAATAATTTTTTGACCCTAAATACCTTCAGTTCAAGAGACAGCCTCTAAAGTGAATTCATACACATTCTTGATTCCTAGATTAGAATATCCTAAAAAGATTTGTCAGCTCATTTTGAAATGAACTCTTTATCTCAACTATTTAATGTCATACCCCTCCTCCAACTCCCTTAGCCTTTCCCCACTATCTGATAATAAAATGACCCTTTTTTGTCAGGGGCACCCACTCGATATGTGTCCTTGATTTCATCCTTATCTTTTCCAGCACATTAATTATAACCTCTCCTTGAATATCCCACCTCTACCTATCCTGGTTTCCTTTCCCATTACTTTCAAACATGTCTAAGTCTCTCCATCCTTCAAGTTTGGAGTAGGTGGAGGCAAGGGAGGATAGAAACTTTCATTAAAACTCAAGTTTTAATCTTATCTTCTTTCCTCCCTTTCTTGGCAAAATTTCTGGGAAAAATAATCTTACATTTTCTGCCTTGATTAATTTCTCTCCTCTCAATCACTCACTAACCCTTTGCAATCTCTCTCTTCCCCCTCTCTCCATCCTTCTATTTTCCCTTTCTCTTCTCCATCTTGTTATCCCTCTCTCTTCCCCTCCCCCTCACATTTCCTTCATTTTGTCTTTTTCCCCTTCCCCTCCTTTTCTCCTCCTGTCTCCTCTCTCACCTGTCCTCTCCATCTCTGTATCCTTTTTCCCATTTCCCTTCACTATCCCTCCCATCCTTCTCTCTTCTCCCATTTTTCTCCTCTCTCCCTACTCCTTCTTGTCTTCCCTCTCCCTTTGTTCTTTCCCTCCCTCCTTCCTCTTTTCTCTCCCCTATATCCCACTGACTCTCCCCTCATTCCCTCTATTTTCTCCTCTCTCCTCTTCTCTCTTTCTCTTATATCATCATCATCATCATCATATCTATGAAGATGGACTCCCAGTCTCTCTAAGCTTCAATCTCAAATAACCAATTGTCCATTAGACATTTTGAATTGGACATTCCTAGAGACATCTTAGATTCAAACAGAACTCAGTATCTTTTCCCGCAACCCCTTCCGTTTCCAATCTTCCCTATTTGCATCAAAGGAATCATTATTTTCCAATCTCTCAAGTTTGTAACCTTGATGTCATCTTTTACACATTCTTTCACAATCACTGCAAGTACCCACACAATATCTTTCATCTTTTCCTCATCCTCTAGTTCCAGACCTTAACAATTCTCCTCTATACTGAATCTGTCCAATCCCTCACTTGTAAGTCTTCATTTGAGGTTAAGAGTAGTGGCAAAACTAGGATCTGACCCAAACTGTTCTGACTGCAGATTCACAACTCTTCCAACTTCTGTACTCCTACTCATTCCCCCTGGACCCTCCAATCATGCTAATACCAATGAAATTAAGGGAATTGGTAAGTCACTGAATTAGCTTAAGAGCTTGTACAGAAGCCAAAAAGCTGATAATAAATCTAGAAAGTTTGGGATATATGGATGAGAGAAGATGAGAGCCAGAACTAGAATAGTAGCCATGTGATGGGAGAGGGGATGCTGTGGACAATGTGACATGTGGTAGAGTCCATGACTGGGAAGGCACAAACAGTATAAGGGTCATACACAAACTGTATGAACCCAAGAGAGGCAGCACAGGCACACCCTCTTTAGCAAGGTAGATATGCTAGCTGTCTTAACCAGTGGTTTTTTTTCAGGAGTTTAAAATCAAGATAAAAAAACTCTAAATATCTTATACACATATGGGAAATGTATCATCTAGACTATGGAAAATAAGCATATGTAATAAAAGGGTCTACAAACATTACAGTGGTGACATACAGAGAAATAGCAACAGGCACATACTTATTGTACATACTCAACTCTGTAAGAGATTATACAATACAAGGTGAGGCACAATTCACAGTGTCACCTTCCATCTTTCCCATATTTAAGAGTAAAAATGCCAATTCAGCTGACAAAGACTGAAATCAAATGGAAATTACATATATATCACAAATCAATGAGCAGGCATTAATATTTATCATTTTTTAAATTTTTCATGATGTCAAGGGAAGTTCTGCACATGTAGCTGGAATTAAGATCTACGATTTCTTTTTATCATAGTGGAAAATAGATTGGAGCTTTATTATGAATGAAGACTTGTTTGGTTTTTTTTATTTTTGCAAGGCAATGGGCTTAAGTGACTTGCCCAAGGTCACACAAGTAGGCAATTACTGAGTGTCTGAGGCCAGATTTGAATTTAGGTTCTACTGACTCCAGGGCTGGTACTGTATCCACTGAACCACCTAGCTGCCCTGATGAAGCTGTATTATGGAAGAATGCCAGAAACAGTAGGGAGAAAGCAGTGGTCATAGAAATGAAACCTAATACAGAAACTCTTAACAGACTTAATCTATAGTTGGACAAAAGATGAATTAAAAAAAAAGAATATTTTTCCTCAGAAGTGATTTGAAAAAAGAGAACTAGATCAAGTATTAAAAATATCAGATATGGCATAGTATTCTGAAGCAGAATGGTTTAGAAGCATGATTCCAAACTTCCTGGGTCACATCTGTTTATATACAAGTTTTTATATAAAAACACAAATTCAGTTGGATTATCTGCATTTGTTGCCCTGAAATCTAAATAAGTGAAACAAGCTCGATGATACATGAGATTTAAGGTTGAAACTCTCATAACTTCAACTAGACTTATAATCTTTGAAAGCTGCAAAGCAGTACTATACATGAACTCAGTAAAAATAAAGAAACAAATATATTTTATGAGGATTGAATATATAGTTCTGTCTCTGACATGTTTTACTTTTTAAAAATGCAGATAGATGCTATTGTGATTATCAAGAGTCAAATAGCTTTCTAATCTGCATTTTTGTTCATTATGTATTTTCTCAATCAACTAATAGTACAGCTACAAATATTTTTGACATTACAAAGGGATTTTTATGCTCAAAAAATTCGGGAGCCACATGGCATAATGGGAAGTGTAGTAAATAAGGAACAAGGAGTCACTGTACTGACTCAAACTCTGCCACCAATAGGCTATTTAACCCTGGTAAATCACTGGATTTACCTAAATTTTAAGGATTCCTTCAGTAATAAAATGAGACAATGAGAATATTTAGGCAGCGGGATGACATACTGGACTAGGGATACTAAGATCTGAGTTCCAATTCAGATTTAGAGACTTACCAGCTGTATAACTCCGGGCATGTCATTTAACCCTGTCTGTGTCAGTTCCCCCATCTATGAAATGGGGACGATAATCGGCTTGTTGTGAGGATCAAAAGAGATAATATTTGTAAAGCATGATGTCAGTAGTGGCCTCTAAATTGTTATAAAATATGACCTCTAATTGTTTCCACAATCTAACCTGTATTACATAGCACCACTAGATACAGCTCTGCCATTATCACTTTCCTCCCTGCTTGCTTTAGTTTTGTTTTCTGTAAAATAAGCTGGAGAAGGAAATGGTAAACTTCCAGTATCTTTCCCAAGAGAATTCCAGGTGGAGTGATGAAGATATGACTGAAACACATGAACAATAAAAACTATTCATTAGTATTGTAATGCCTGAAAATGTGATGTAATTTTAAGTCCTTTGCATTGTAATAGCTGCATCTTCAGTTTATTTTCCATTATGTAGCTAATGTGGTACATAGTAGAACCAGCATCTGACATGGTAGCAAGACCTGGCCTCTAAAGTCAGGACTCACTAATTATGTGTCCATGGAAAATTTGTTCCAATTCTACAAACCCCAGGTTTCTCAGGTTAAATAGGTCCAAACTTTGGTGCAGAAAGTATTTTGTAAATGTTAAAGTGCTATAAAAAATGAGTTATTAATATATTTCTCTCAGATTCTATTTTCCAAATTAAAATAATTGATAATATCATTAGAACAGATTATATAAAATTTACACAGATAGTTAACTTTTAAATAGATGTTTTCCTTTTCTTCCTTACTAGCTAGCATTTACATAGTGCTTTAATGTCTGGATGTTTTTTCAAAAGTCTCACAACAACTCTAGGAAGGAGATAGTAATATTACTAACCCCATTTTACAAATGGGGAAACTGAGATGGACAACAATTAGTAGGTGCCTGAGACTGTATTGGAACTTGTCTTCCTGATTCCAGGTACAATAATCTATCAAATGTTAACACCTAAGTAGCTCATTCATATTCATTTTTTCACTTAATTTAAGCATTTGTAGTTATAACTGTTCCTAGAAAAATAGAAATAAATGATCAGCATTCAATGAAGTTTCATTTTACAGCCCATGTTTATCAAGTTAGCTCTCCTATTGAGAAGAGAAAACACACTACAAATATAAAGTCATGCAAAACAAAATTCTGCAACAAACACATTATGAAAAAAAAAGAGAAAATGTATATTTGAACCTGTACTTCAGGTTCAACAGTTTTCTATCTGGAGGTGAATAGATTTTTTTTTTTATCATGAGATTTTTGGAATTGTGGTGGGCCATTGAGCTGAGCAGTGTTACCAAGCCTTTTATAGCTGATTAGCTTTTTTATTTATTTTTACTGTTATTTTTGTTTGTTTTGTTTGTTATTTTTATTTATTTTTACTGTTATTCTTGTGTATTCTCTTGGTTCTGTTTACTTCACTTTGCATCAATTCATAAAAGTTTTTCCAGATTTTTTTGAAACCATTCCCTTCATCATTTCTTAGAGCTCACTGATGGGTATCCCATCAGTTTCCAATTCTTTGCTTCCACAAAGAACTGCTATAAATAATTTTTGAATATATGGGTCCTTTACCTTTTTCTTTGCTCTCTTTGGGTTAAGACTGAATAATTGTAAAGCATATGCAGTTTTATAAATTTTGAGGCATAAATATAAATTGCTCTCCTGAATGATTGGATTAGTTCACAGCTCTATCAAAAGTCCATTGGTGTAACTAATTTTCCCACATCCCTTCCAGCATCTGTCATTTCCATTTTCCATCTTAACCAATCTGATGAATATGAGGAGGTTAAATGCAACTTACATTGTATATTACTTCTTTGTGTATATACATAATTGCATATAGTGGAAAACATTATTGATCTATAAGATACAAATATTATCTTAATTATATAATTTATATGTCATATTAATACTCATGTGTAATATTACTATATCACATATATTTAAACATGGCATGTTGGATAGAGGGCTAGATTTAGTCAGGAAAATCTGGATTTGACTCTTACTTATGGAATTTCATAGTGTAACCTTGAATAAATCAATTAAATTTCCTGAGCCAAAGTTTCCTCAAAAAACGGGATATAGCAATTCCTGCAATTATTATTTAAAGGGGTATTCTGAGGGGCAAACAAGAGCTAGCTTTCACTAAGGTTCACACTCTAAGTTTTGCAAAATGCCTCAGAAATATGATTCCACTTTATCCTAACAATTCTGGGAGTTAGTTGATGTTTTTATCCTCATTTTCCCAATGAAGAACCTGAAGCATAGCAAGATGAAGTGACATGCCCGAGGTTATATATATATATGAAATAAGGGTTTTTTTGTTTTTTAGGTTTTTGCAAGCAATGGGGCTAAGTGGCTTGCCCAAGGCCACACGACTAGGTAATTATTAAGTGTCTGAGACTGGATTTGAACTCAGGTACTCCTGACTCCAGGGAGGGTGTTCTATCCACTGTGCCACCTATTTGCTCCAAAATAAGTTTTGCAAATATTAAAGTACTATATGAATGCCATCATCATCTCCTACTCCCGCTCTTCTTTTCTTTATCCTTTTTCTATTAACTAGTCTTTGTTTTTTAAGATTTTTCAAGGCAATGGAGTTAAGTGGTCCAAGGCCACACAGCTAGGTAATTATTAAGTGTCTGAGGCTGGATTTGAACTCAGGTACTCCTGACTCCAAGGCCAGTGCTCTATCCACTGTCCCACCTAGCCACTCCTATTAACTAGTCTTTATTAAGAGCCTACTAGATGCCTCACTCTGTTCTAAGAGCTAGGGAAACCAAGAGGGTAAAATACTCCCTGTCATCAAGGAGCTCACAGTTTAATGGAGGAGACAATATGCAAATAACTATGTACAAATAAAGTTTATTCAGGATGAATTGGTAATAATCTCAGAAGCAAGGCACTAAATGTTTGAAAAAGTGGGACGTTAGCTGAGATTTGAAGGAAGTCAAGGAAATCAGAAGGTGAAGATGAGATGTAACTCCCAGGTCTGGGGTCAATCAATGAAAATGTTCAGTTGAGTGAGTATTATTTAAGAACAGGAAGAGGTCAGTGCCAGTGGATTGCAAAATATAGAAGGGAGTAAAAGTGTAACAAGACTGAAAAAATAATCATTATATTCTTCTATCAAAGTCTGGAAAAAGAACAGATTTTTGCAAAGAATATTCCACAACAGACCATGTTATCATAGTCAAAAAATTGAAAGAAAGGTGAAGAAGATATGAGATCATAATGTATCTATTTTTTAAAAAAAATTTTACTCTAAAAAAGAAAAATATACTTAATTTTTTCTCAATTAACAAAAATGTTATAGTGTTCTCTTACCTTTTCCCATCTTTATCACTGAGAGGAAAAAATAAGAAAAAGAAAACTCTTGTAACAAATATGAATAAATCAAGCAAAAAAATATGGCACCATATATAATTTTCAATCTGTACTCTGAGTTCATAACCTCTCTGGCAGTAGGATTCATCATGATTTTTTTGGAATTATGGTTGGTCATTGCGTTCAAGTTCTCAAGTGTTTTATGGTCATTTGTTTTTATAATTTTATTGCAAAAATTATTGTTCTGGCTTTGCTCACCCCACTCTGTATCAGTTCAAATGAATCTTCCCAGCTTTCTCTGAAACTGATTAATTCATAATTTCTTAAAGTATAATAGTTTATAATTATATTCCTATACATATTTTGCACAGGCATTCCTCAAATGATGGAAACCTTCTTAGTTTCCAGTTCTTTGCCATTAAAAAAGAGCTGCTATGTGAATTTTTGGATTACAGACCTGGTAGTGTTAATGATGCAGGGAAAAGATATAGAGAATTGTGAACTATCAAAAACAAAATTTGTAATCTTAAAGGCTGTTAAATCTTGTTAATTTGAGTGGAGGGCCTCCACTCTTGAGATGTAAATCAACTACTATTGTTTCATTATTTAATGTAAAATTTGTATACTGATCTCTGGCTTCAACCCTCTACCTAATTCTGGGTCCAGTAAGGGGGAAAAGAATTCACCTTTTGCCCTCTGGATAAGGAGTAAAACCATAAAAATCTGGGTGGGACCTCTGCTCCAGGCCAGTAGTCTCTGACTCACTGGCCCAGTCAACTCTGTTGACTGTTCCTTTATCTCTGTCTCTACTTATTGCTTTCTTATGTGTTGTAATTTCTTTTAATAAATATTCATTTTCTTTTCACACCTGCATTCCCGGGTCTGAGTTATGATTCTTTACCAGGCAGTAATCAAACCCAAGTAGCCAGCAGCTACATATTTGGTGAGCCAGTCAGGATATTGTCTGCCCAGACATGGGAAACTGGATCAAGCTCCATAGGTGAGAAGCACATCCCTTTTTACATCCTAGATTTTTAGAAAAGTAGGAAAATTATTGGACTTCTAGTCCTCCTTCCTGGTTGTTCCCTGCCTTCACCCCTGGATAGGAATAGCAGATTGATGGTGAAAGATTAGCAGAGGCCTGGCTCAGACGTGATGCAGGTGCTAATCTTGTTTGGTTTCTGCTGCCCTTATGTGGACCTGTCCTATGCTTTGTTCAGGCTAACCAGTGATGGCAGTGCTGGGGTGTTTGGTTTAGACCCCCACTGTGAAGTGGTGGGTTGTTATGGAAGGATGTTTGGTAAACATCCAATTTGACATATTTGCCTATCTAGAAGGTGAGGAGAATTAAAACATGGGGAAAATTTGGTACCAAAGACTTCCACCCTCAGTTTCCTGCTCTCTCCTTGGAAGGAATTAGATTTGATTAGCAAAACACTTGAGTTCCTGGATATTATCTTTGCTTTGGGTAGAACTCTCTCCTTTTGGGATGCTCTCTCACTCTCAGTGGCTCCCACCCTCTGCAGGGGGGGGGGGGGGAGGAAAAATCTTCCTTTGTAGAACTTAGAAACTCAAAACAATCTCTCAGATGGAATGCATGCTTCACTGCAGGAAGGGTATGATTCCCCCCAAAACTTGTTTTAGCCCCATTGTTTAAAATAGGAGACCCCCCCATGCCTTCTTTCTGGTTTGTGGAGGAGGGGGTTGGCTGGGCGACCACATTTTCCTTAGACTACAGGTGTTTATCACTTCCAAGCCCCACTCCCTAAAGGCTTTAGCTGGGCTGAGGAAGCCCCACCTTTGGGAGAGGAAAGGGGAAATGGACAGATTGATTGAGAAGTCTTCATGGTCAATTAGTTTAAAAAGGGGGGGATAACTTTTTCTGGGACTGGGAAATTCAGATTTTATCTTTTAATTATACTTATGCTAATAACTAATATCTCTGTAATAGAGTAACTGGATTTGAACTTTATAGAGTTACTTAAGAATGCATTCAATTTTAACTATTGATTGGCTATTTCAAAATCTTAATAAATATATAAGATTTTCCTCAAGAAATTCTGATTGATTCTAAAAATTATTTTTTTCTAGTCTTAGTTGGTACATTCAAATATATATAATATAATTAATATAATATATAGCATAATAACTATAATATAATAAATAGAATATAAATGTGTGTGTGTGTGTGTGTGTATATATTTAAACATCAATAGGATATTTTTACATCTCTCCACTGGGCTGCCGAGGTGGGAAAATGCTTCTATATTTTGAGATTTTGGTACCAGCCAGGGTGTCCAAAAATCTCACTTTGGTAAATTTGAAATCTTTATACAAAAGAGGTGTGTGTGTGTGTGTGTGTGTAGTTCAGATCTGAAATAGTTACAGTTACCTGAGTTAAATGTTACTCCTTTTAGTTTTGGTTTTGAATTTCATTGCTTAAAATGATCTAATTTAAAATTAAGTAATTAATGAGGTTGGGATCTGAGCCTACCCCCACTAGGGAATCTGAATAAATGCCTTTCGTACATTTGAAAGTTAAGGTGCAAAGTTAGGGAAATCTCAGCAGTGAGTTGTTTTTTGTTAACCCAATATTGATTGACAGCTGTATTCAACTTATGTTAATTAAGACTTTAAGGTTTAGTAAATGTAGACTTTCTGTCCTCAAGAAGCTTTGAAAAGAGGGTGGGAAGGCCTTTGATAGGAAAAAGTAACCACCTTGTGTTTAAAAAAGAAACTGAGAGCTAAATGAGAGTAATATAGTCTCTTTTGAAAGTTCTGTAACAAGTCTTGAGAATTTATATGTGTCATTAAGAAGGAAAATATAATTGGAATAAATTGTATGTCAGAGAATTTGGGAACATTGAATCATATATAATTATTATACTTACTGATTTCCTTTGGGAAAGAGAAATACTGCACTAAATTTTGTAATGATTTGTTTTGAGGTTAAGCTGATATTGATAATACATTGTCAATAATTTCACAAGGTCTTTTGTTGGAAAAGGAAGAAAGTTTGTAATAATCTTTATTAAAATGTTTATGGAATGGAATATATATATATATATGTATATGACTAAAAGTAAAATCATAACATCTGTTATTTGGAAATAAGAAAATGTATTAACATTGCCAAGCATTTATGGCATTTTGCTTTTGTTCTAAGGAGAATGAGATTTTTAAGTAAGATAAGTTCAATGTAAATTAATAATGTATGTTTAATTTTAAAGAAATCAAGAATATGGACTTTCTCAGGGTAACTGCAGACAGCTCTGATTGATGAGCAAATAGCAATTGAATGGTCCCAGTGTAAGGTAACTTATTGATGAATAGGATGTATTTATCAATTATGTGATCTTTTTAACTTCAAAGAAATTATATTTACAGCTTTTGGCTACCTTTTATTAACATGTAAGCTGTTTGAATACTGTAATTTTAAAACCTAGAATTAACATGTGATTGCTTTGAAGAGGTGGTAATCTGTGGATTCATATATAATATGATGGAGATATTATTTTGTAAAATTTAATAACTCATATTGTTGATTGACTTGAATGCCTGGTTGTTTTTTATCATTGCTTTATTGAATTGGAATCATTAACACATGTTAGATATTTAAGTTCACCTTAGATGTTCTAATGCTTTTTAAAGAATTTTGAAAGTAATAATTTGTAATTTGAGCATGACTAGTAGTTAAAAGTTGATGAATAGAGGCGGCTAGGTGGTACAGTGGATAGAGCTCCGGCCCTGGAGTCAGGAGTACTTGAGTTCAAATCTGGCTGCAGAGGCTTAATAATTACCTGGCTGTGTGGCCTTGGGCAAGCCACTTAACCCTATTTGCCTTGCAAAAACTAAAAAAAAAAAAAAAGTTGATGTATAGAAGTTTCTAGCTATATTTGTAAACTGGGACTAAACTGTGGTCATTTGCTTTGAAGGAAAAGCACCTATGTAACATGAGGAAGATAAAATAATGATAGTAATTTGAGATTTCTCTGTGGCAACCTCCAGTCAATTATTATGTGAGAAGTATGAGATGATGGGCAACCTCCTAGCTAGGAGATGTTTAGTTATTTTAAACTTAGTTAATAAATAAATTGGTTCATTGCAAAAAGTTGATTTTATAAAAAGATATGAATTGGGGCTATTGTGTTTTTACATCTCATAATCTATTTATAGAATTTTATTTACATCACTGTCCTTAGATACATGAGCAACAATTGATTTATTTTTCCCTTGATCTCTTATACCAAATTACAGCCTGGCATACTGTTTTTTTCTCTTAGGTGCTAGAGCCACCTAAAGCTCTGGTTATAGATAATTGATCTGTCTGACATCAGGTATGTTAAAATAGAAAGACAACATTATGCCAATGAAGTCATTAGCCCTATGGGGTTTGATGTTAAATACTGAAGATGGAGTGAGTGGCCTTTGAAAGAATGACCCTAGCCTCAACTAGGGTAGGATTCTTTTAAAGGAATCCTTCACCTGGCTCATTGAAAAGGATTGTCAGTATGACTTCATAAGGGAACATGTCCTCGTGTCCCTCTCTGCTCTGTAATAGCAAATTGCCATGATCATTTCAGGTGCATTATAATTGAGTATTGAGAGTGAGCTATTGGAACTCTATCTTCTAAATTTTAAATAATTGGCAAGTATTTTGTCTTAGTCTTTTAAGATAGCATATGACATTTTATCACAAGTTCCCTTAAGAAAAATAAATATCAGAATAACTGTTCATATCAGGATAATGTCTATTGGCATATTTTTTAACTGCTTTTAAAAGAGAGATAATTCTTCAACTAGAAATTTTTATTCATTCTAAACATGGTCAAAACAAAATAGAAAATTTTGTTGCAAATTACTTTTTTGGACACATGCTTTTTAAAATGCTTTTTCAACATTTGTTTATACTATTTTTGAGCTTTGATTTACAACTTATGTGGCATCCATTAATGAATCTGTATTATATTGGAACTCATGTTCTTATAAAAGGTATTTTGATACTGGCTTAAGATCATAAAGTATAATTCTTGCTCTTTATAAGCCTTCTAGTTTTTCCCACTTATTGAACCTTCTTAAATAGCCTTCTCTGATACAAAATCTCTGGTTTTTTGCTTGCTCATTTTTTTTTCTCTTGAGTTTAGTTTCTCTTAGCTGTATAGCTCCAAGACTAGTCTCTGCAGGATGCCAGTCAACTTGCCAGTCAACCAATCTCTGGAGCCTGCCTCAATGAAGTCCTTGCTGCAATGCATTCATCTCCAAATGGACTCTGAAAGGCCCAGAAGAATCTGGTTCCCAAATAATTTCGATGGAGGAATGATGCAGGGAAAAGATGTAGAGAACTGTGAACTAGCAGAAACAGAATTTGTAATCTTAAGGGCTTTAAATTTTTTTTTAAATTGGTGAAAATCCTCCACTCTTGAGATGTAAATCGACTACCATTGTTTCATTGTTTAATGTAAAATTTGTATACTGATCTCATCTACCTAATTCTGGGTCCAGTAAGGGGGAAGGGAATCCACTTTTTTCCCTCTGGATAAAGGGTATGACCATAAAAATCTGGGATGGACTTCTGCTTGGGGCTAGTCATCACTGACTTACTGGCCCAGTCAACTCTGCTTGATTGTTCTTTTATCTCTGTCTCTCTCTACCTATTGCTTTCTTATGTGTTGTAATTTTTCTTTTCTTTTCTTTTTTCTTTTTCTCTTTTCTTTTCTTTTTTCCTTTCCTTTCCTTTCCTTTCCTTTCCTTTTTCTTTCCTTTTCTTTTTTCTTTTCTTTTCTTTTCTCTTGATTTTCTTTTCACACCTGCATTCCTGGGCCTGAGTCTGATTCTTCCCAAGACAGTAATCGAACCCAAGTAACCAGCAGCTACATTATCCTAGTTTTAAAAGTATGCTTAACTTAATAACTTTTCAAGCATAATTCCAAATTGCTTTCCAAACTGTCTGGACAAATTCACAGCTTCATCAACAATGTATTTTTGTCTTAGCCTTTTAAGATAGCATGTGACATTTTATCACAACAAGTTTCCTTAAGAAAATATACTTGCTTTCCTTTAGCTCCTCCAATATTCTTCATTTTCCTTTTTTGTCAATTTTGCCAATACAGTGTGAAGGAAGTTAGAAACTTAAGAATTGCATTACTCTTTGTTTCTTTAACTATTAATAATGTAGCACATATTACCACACCATTAAAATGATTGTTGGGAGGTTGATTTTTTTTTCCTCTGAATCCTCAAAATCTTTGAATATATGTTAATTTTATCTGAAAGACCTTAACAAATTCTTCTTAGATTTTCTCTATCCATTTCCTTCAGTGGGGCGATGGCACGTAAGATAAAATCATCTTCATTGTGGCATTTTTGGTTATTCTTATAAAAATTGAAATGGCAGACAATTTAGGAACTTGTGGAATCATGTTTCTTATTACCTTTGGGTATACAACATAACCAATTCTGCCAACTATTTCTTCACCAAGTAGATCTTGCAAGCTATTAAGTTCCAACTTCCTTTTGTTTTCTGTTTTGAATTGTAGTTCAAATGTCAAGTTTAATAAAGTCTTCCCAATATTAGGTTAATCTATTAATTATTAGGTAACAATCTCACTTTTAGAGCACACATTCACACACACACACAAACACATATATATTTATAGGCAATATGAAAATTATTGTGATCCTTAGCATTCTCTTCCCTCCCCTTTCCCTTTTTCTTATTCATCAGTGAACACTAGAGTTGTAAAAGGGCTACACACAGGTTAGATAACCATTTTGTATTTTTGTTTCATAAGTTACTATGGCTAATTATTTCCTCATCTAGTGACCAGCAGTGTTGGTCTAGTTGTGTTGAGACTCTCAGCATTTCACCTGGACTGGGACAAGGAGAACTAGACACATCCTTCTATTATTTGACTTTCAGTCTTTTCCAACATGTAGAATGATACCAGAACTTGAATCCTACTGGCACAGTCTTCAGGAACCATGGGGTTGTTGCGGGGAGGGGTTAGTGTCGTTGCCCACTTCCCCTCTGATCCCATCAACATTTTCAGTGACAGTGCTTAAGCTGTGCAGATGCTTTCTAGCCTGCCCTTTGCATCCTTGCCCCCAGAAGACACCAACCTCATCTCCGCTCTTATGTAGTCCTTCCTGCCAGTCACTTCTACACAGCAGAGCAGCACTGTGGTTCCTCTCCCACATATGCTCACATACTAGGCTGCCAGGCTCCTTGTCTGCAGGCAATGGTCTCGTAGACAATCTTATCTTGTTAACTACCCCCTCTGACCCCCTGTAGCAGGCAAAGGAGCTCTACCACAGGTTTCATTTGTCCCCTGCATCCCTTCACCGTCTTTACCCTGATTTAACCATTGAGGCATGCAAACACCTCTCTCAGCAGTGCAGTAAGTGTGCACCCTTTTTACCCCTCGGCCCATTCACTAGGACAGGAGTCAACCCTCGTGGGCTCCAACCCAACTCTTTGTGGCAGGCTGATGTAACTCATTTTGCCCCTTTTGGCTGGAACAAATATATATTTACTTGTATTGACACCTTTTCTCACTTTCTTTTTGCTGAAGCAATGACTTCTGAAACTTCCAGAGCAGTTATCACTGCTTTGATGGCCACCTTCTGCACCCTAGGGGTCCCTCACACTATAAAAACAGATAATGGCCCCTGCTTTACTTCCTCCCCCTTTGCCACATTTTGTTCCCAGTGGAGAATTAAACATGTCACAGGAATCCTTCACAACCCACATGGTCAGGCAATTATTGAACGGACTCACGGCACATTAAAGAACACTCTCCTAAAACAAGAAGACTATGATGCCCACAACTGACGTAGCCCGAAAGTTGCGCTGCACAGGGCCCTCTTTACTATGAACTTCCTGACTCTTAATTCTGTGGGGTTTTCCCCACCTTTAAACACTGGGGGGGGGGGGCCTCTTCCCGGGCACACCTTTGCCCATGGTTCACTGGAAGGATCCTACTTCTAACAAATGGAGGGGACCTGACCCTATTGTAACACAAGGGAGAGGGTTTGCTTGTGTTTTTCCCACAGATTGCACTGCCCCACTGTGTTTTCCCAACCATTTTATCGGTGGCAGCCCTCATCTAATAAATGCAGAGAATGTCACCAAACAACAATAGAGGAGAACCAAGACCCAGAGGATGGAAGGGGAGGAGGCAATTCCCCCAACCTCCCACAGCTCTCCAGGATGAGCTCACCTTAGCAAAAAGAGCAATGGACTTTAAACCCAGAGAACACTTGTCTCTTCACCAACTCCTCATTACTATGCTGTTCCTGCTGAATACCACCAAAGTACAGGCCACCCCCTGATGGGCACTTATCCCCTTCCCCCAATTCTTTTACCCATAGGTTATGATGCATCTTTCTTCCCTGCTCTCTTTGCTAATAGTGGAACCGTGGGTCTCTCCATACTCTCACTGGAAGAACAAGCAGCCACACCATTTCCCGGGACTCTTAACATTTCCAGTTCTGTAGGTTTCACCTTTAACTGGTCCTTTGCATATCCATACTGGATCCCACTAACCCGTTCATTCCAAGGGGACCTTTTCACCTTTGACTCCTCTGCTATGAGAATTAAACCCAACACACCCATCCCTGCCCTTTTTTCCCTGACACTGGACACTACCCCTGCTTCTGGTCCCCACAGATCCCCTGGACTCCGTGTATAGCCCCTGTGCATTTCACTTTAGTTCCCTACTCAGTGTTTATTATTACTATCCAGGTCCCCCCAGCCATAAATGAAAAACAAGGGGGAGATGTGGGAACACAGGCTATTCTAACAGCCATGACACAAATCATTTCCAAGTAAACCACCACCTGGACAGTCTCAGGAGCTGGCTTGCCGCCCTTAGAGATAAGGTGCCCCGGAGTCCTTGGGAGCTGGACATTCCACCCCACAGACCAAGGGCACTAGACACAGCTGTGTTTTATCACCTCCTCCCTAATATACCCCCTTATCCTGTAATGCAAGATGCTGAACTTACCCTGCTTGCGCACTTGCCTATTCCCTCATTATCCTTTGTTCTACCCAGGAAGACCTAACAGTATATATGTAATAGCTAAGCAGTAATAAAATTGAGCTGGAGGCATAAAGCAGTAGTGGCTTGACTCCTTATTCTCAGCTCCCCTCTGGGAGGGAGGTTGCCACTGTGGGTCCCAAGGTGAAGCAAGCCACAACAAGGAATCTCCTGCCTGTGGCTCATATTGGTCTGGCTTTGTCTGTATTCAGATACCATCAGTTCAATCTCTGGGATGGGTTGCATTCTTTATCATGGCCAGCAGAAAAGTTCAATATTTTTTCCCCACAGTTGCCATTAATTGTATTTCCCTCCATTCTATTCCTCCGCATTCCTATTTATCCTATTCACTCTATCACCCAGTCCCTTCTCAGAAGTGTGTTGTATCTGACTACTCTCTTCCATGATCTTTCCTCTCTTCTATCATGTACACTTCCCCCTCTTCCCTTTCTCTCATCCCTTTGCTCTCCCTTTTCCTTTAGAGTAATATAGTTCTATACCCTATGAGAATGAAGGCTCACTCATTCTCTCTCAACTTCCTCCTTTCCACTCCATTGCAAAAGCTTTTTCTTGACTCTTTTATGTGGAATAACTTAGCCCATTCTACCTCTCCTTTCACTTCCTCCCAGTATGTTTTCTTTATCACCCATTGACACCATCCTTATATTATACGATTATATTCAGCTCCCTCCTATGCCTTGTCTATATATGCTCCTTCTAATTGATTTTATAAACAAGAAGTTTCATTTGAGCTATCGATATTTTCTTCCCATGCAAGTATATACACAGTTCAATATCATTAAATCTCTTATAAGTAGTCCCTCCCATTCATTCTCTCTGTGCTTCACCTGAATCCTGTACTTGAAGATCAAACTTTCTGAAAAGAATGTTCAGTTGTGGTAGGTAGTTGATTCTTGGTTGTAATCCAAGCTCTTTTGCCTTTTGGGATATCATATTGCAAATCCTACGAGCCCTTAATGTAGATTCTGTAAAATCCTTTCTAAACCTAACTGTAGCACCATGGTAATTGAATTGCTTCTTTCTGGCAGTTCACAAGCCAAGTATTTTCTCTTTGACTTGGGAATTCTGGAATTTGGCTATAATATTCCTGGGAGTTTTTCTAGGGAAGAAGGTCTCTTTTAGGAGGTGATTGGTAGATTTCCTCAATTTCTATTTTACCCTCACCTTCTAGGATATCAGGGAAAGGTTGCTGGATTGCTACTTGAAAAATGAAGTCCATGACTTTCAAGTAGTCCAGTAATTTTTTTTAGTTTTTTTGCAAGCAAATGGGGTTAAGTGGCTTGCCCAAGGCCACACAGCTAGGTAATTATTAAGTGTCTGAGACCGGATTTGAACCCAGGTACTCCTGACTCCAGGGCTGGTGCTTTATCCACTGCACCACCTAGCCACCCCTAGTCCAGTAATTTTTAAATTATCCTTTCTGGATCTGTTTTCCAGGTCAATTGTTTTTCCAATGAGACATTTCACATTTTCTTCTAGTTTTTCATTTATTTGGTTTTTATTTTATTCTTTCTTGATTTCTCACAAACTCATCAGTTTCCCTTAGCTCCATTCTATATTTGAAGGTGATATTTTTTTCAGAGAGCATTTATATCTCTTTTTCCATCTGGTTAATTCTGCTTTTTTTTCAGCAAAATATAATGCTTTATTTTTTTTAAAAGAGAGCAAGTGATGCTCTCCAGGAGAAGAGTCATTTCTAAACAAAGGTACTAAAACACAGCTAATAAAAAAATTAAATTAGATAAAAGACAAGGTGCAGGGGGCAGCCAATTAAATCATTTGCCCAATTCATAATAGCTGGTAAATGGCAGTCACAATTTGAATCCAAGTCCTCTGACTCCAAATCTAGCTCTTTCAGTGCCCTGTATTTCTGCTACGAAAGGAAGAAAAGAAACATCCTGATCCCAGTTTTGCCCATTTTATAGATGGTTCTTCATTTCAAATTGCAAATCAATAGTTCAAATAGACGTAGATTCCATGTGACCATAAAGACAGTAAGGAAGATTTGAGGTTTTATGTTCTTCAGATGTCTACTTTTGCTGTACAGCTATTAAAAAGTTATGGGTAACTTCAAGATGAAAGGCATTAGCAGCTTCTTGGAAGAGGATAAGTCTAATCTTCTAGAGTTTTAATGAAATATAACTCACTAAGGATTTTGCCTTGGTCTGCTGTTAATTGAAGCAAAATCAATGACAATTTTGCTGTACTTGGGTGTGAATTTCCTGAACTTAATGCCAGCCAAGTCAAACATGAGTCTTGCAGCTGTAGTTTGATCACTATTTATCAGACATAAAAATAACTTCTTTTATACCTGCCTGGATGATGAGTTTAGCATATTCATTACATGGGAATAAAGCAACATACGTGGTACAACCTTTCACATCTGCTGAGTTTTTGTTCATAATGGCATTCAGCTCAGCATGGCACATGTAAGGGTATTTCATGTCCAGTTTGCTCTTGGCTGTCCTCCTCCAAGGAAGCAAGTCATTGCTGTATCCATTGAGCATCCCATTGTGCCCAATTGCAACAATTTTGTTTTCTGCATTGATGACACAAGCCCCAACCTGGGAATTTGGATCCTTGTTGCACTGGGCAGAAAAAAATGGCCACGACCATGAAGTACTCTGGCCACTCCAAATAGTTGTACCATTTTTAACATGTTGTTTCACTGAGACTTGAGCCTCCAAGCTGGTCCCCGCTCATTTTCTCACAGCAGCCACACTCAATTCTGCTTTTTAAGGCATTCTTTTCCTCATTTAACTTTTGGACTGCTTTTTACATTTGACCTGATTTTTAACATGTTGGGGTTTTTTGGCATGTTTTGTATCTCCTTCACCAAGGTTCTGACTTGTTTTCATGATTTTCCTGTACTGCTCTCATTTCTCTTCCCAAATTTTGCTCTACTTCCCTTATTTGCTTTTCAAGGTATTTTTTGAGCTCTTCCATAGCCTGAGATAAATTCCTATTTTTCTTGGAGGCTTTGGACATAGAATGTTTGACATTGTCATTTTCTGTGTGTATATTTTTATCCTCTTGGGACCAAAGTAATTTTCTGTGGTCAGATTCTCTTTTTTTCTGTTATTTCTCATTTCCCCAGACTATGGTCTTATTTTAATGTACCTCCAAAACTTTTGGTACATACCCCTTCCCCTGCCCCCCACCTTAATTTCTCCAAGGTCTTATAAGAGGCTCTGACTGCTCTCCTGACCTGTGCTGTGGTCTGTGGATGACCACCCCACCTCTGCCTTGAAGCTGTGAAGAGGATTCCTGTTCCTCTGGTAGTATGGGAGCCCAGAGTGGCCCTGGATGTGAGTATGGACAAAGCAGCAGAATCTTACCCCCAGGGATAGCAGAGAGAGACCTTTGCAGTCACTACCCATCCCTTTATTGTCTATGGGTTAAGTGTTATGGAAGCAGATGCTGGGTGACTCCACAGGTTCCTGGGGTGGGGCTGCCCTGAAGCTTGTGCTGGCCTGGGCTCCTCACTCACTCTGGTGCAGCAGAGTTCTCCCCTGGCAAGAACTACCACTACCATGGACCCCTTACTACTCCTGCCACCAAAGCAAGCTCTCCCTCTTTCCAGCTCCATTTTGAAAAATTTCCCCCTCTTCCTTACTAACTACCCTGAAGAGTCTTCCCTTCTTTTGCCCACAGTGGTCACCATTCTCTCACTGCTAATTGTTGATTTGACCTAGGCACATCACTCACTGTCCTCTATTGCACCTCTCTTCCTTTTCATGTACCTTCTCATTTTTGTTGTAATGTAACCCCTGCCCCCAAAACTTTGATTCAGCTGTTGCCAGGTTCTGTATCTAATGACCTAAGTCCACTTCTTTCATGCTAACTCCATTGAACTTCTCATAGAGTGCAGCACTCTCTGATGAGTGCACACCAGGCTGGATGGTCTTGTGCCAGTGTCTCCCATGCTGTACAATCAATTATAAAGTTCTTAAGAGAGATTTTTCAACTCCCAGTATTGCTTCCTCTGACCCCCTTGTGAATGCCTGCCCTGTGTGAATTTTCCATAAAAATAATCTTTTGACATTCTAACAATGTGCCCAGTCCATCATAGTTGCATTCTCTTTATTAATGTTCGAATACTTGGCAGTTTAGCTCAAGAAAGAACCTCAGTGTCTGATATTTTCTCCTGACAGGTGATATTCAGAATCTTCCTAAGACAATTTAAATGGAAGCAATTCAGTCTTCTGATATGACACTGGTAGACCATCCAAATTTCATAGGCATACAGCTGTGAGGTCAGCACAATGACTCTGTAAACCTTCAGTTTGGTAGTCAGTCTAATATCTCTTATCTCCCATATTTTCTTTCAGAACCTCTCAAATACTGAGCTAGTTCTAGCACTGTGTATATCAACCTCATTGTCAATGTGTACCTCCCTGGAAAGTACACTGCCTAGGGAAAAAACCTTGTCCAGAACTCAAAACTTCTTCATTTGCTGTAATTGATGGTTCCACATATGCATAGTGTGGTGCTGGCTGATAGAGCACCTGCGTTTTCTTGGTGCTAATTGTTAGACCAAAATTAGCACAAGCAGCTGAGAATCAATCCATATTTTGTTGCATCTCAGCTTCAGAGGTGGCTCTGAGTGCATAGTCATCTGTAAATAGAAGATCACTCCCTTCACTTTAGTCTTGGCCTGTAGCCTTTTCAATTTGAAGAATTTACCATCAGTGCAAACCTGATAGTCTATCCTCAGTGAAGGTGTTTGATAATATGGCTGAAAACAGGTTAAAAAGCATGGGAGCAAAGACACACCCTTGTTTTACTCCATTGGTGACTGGCAAATCTCAAGAACATTGTTTACTATCCAAAACTTGGACAAGCATGCCATCATGAAATTGATATACAATACTGATGAACTTTTCTGGGCAATCAAATTTTGACATAATTTTCATAATCCCTCACAAATGACAGTATCAAAGGCCTTGGTCAGATCTTCAAATGTTGTATACAGTCCTCTATTCTGTCCCTGGAATTTTTTTCTGGAGTTATTGGGCAGCAAACACCATATTGACTGTTTCTAGACCCTTTTTGAAGTCACACTGGCTCTCAGGGAGGTTACCAACTTCTGTGGGTATAGAATAGTTTTCTGTTATCTGAATTTCCTTTCTTTTGTATATGAAGGGTCTTTTCTTGATTGCTTGTAGAACTAGCTGCTTTGGAATTAAATTGTTAACTTTAATCATTATATGTTTGTTCTCTCAAGTTTTTTTCTGAAGGCAATCTGAATTTTTTCAATTAATCTTTTATTTTCTGTGTTCAGAAATTCTGGGAAGTTCTCTTGCAGTGTTTCTTACATTACAGTGTTCATGGTTTTGTTCTGTCATGTTCATCTGGGAGACTTATGATCCTTGGGTTGTCCTATGAGTCCTGTCTTTGATTTCGCTGTTTTTTTCTAGTTACTTTTCTGCTTTTCTTCTAGACTCCTTCACTTCTGCATCCCTATTATTGTTATCTTTTGTCTCTTTGGTGAGAATTTCCATTGAAAATTTAAATTGTCAGGTTCTCATTTATATAGACCATATAGACCATAAAATCTGCTCTCATAATTCTCATCTCTGTTCTACCATGATTCCATGTCCTCTTCACATTCCAGAAGGCCTCTGTCTCACCAAGGATTGGTTTTCCTTTGTTTTACCCATAAAAATGAACTTGTTTACTAGATAAGGAGGCCATATTTTCTTCTATTGTTAATATTTTCCCTTTTAATTGTTTGTTATGTTCAAGGTCTTTGAGTCTTTTTCTTCCTGAGATTTTTGGTAATTTCAGTCTTCATTCTCCCCCCTCCCCCCCCCCAAACATTTTCTCCTATTGCTAAATTTTCTTGTGGTTTTCTTGGCCATTAAATCTCAAAGTACTTTAGCTTCCTTTTATACTGGGCAACTCATGGCTTTATCAGCCTCAGTCTCAAGTTTTTTTCTTTAGGTTTAGTATACCTATGTGCATATGCACATGTATATATACACACAAGTGGCAACCTCCATGATCTCCAATTCTTCCTTCCTTCCTTCCTTCCTTCCTTCCTTCCTTCCTTCCTTCCTTCCTTCCTTCCATTCAAATGGCATAGGGAAAAGCACTGAACTAGGAGACAGGAAGACCTGAGTTCAAATCCTGTCTCAGTCATTTTCTAGCCAAATGTCTGTAAGCAACTCACAATCTTTCAGCATCACATCCCTCATCTATTAAATGAGGATGAGAATAATAATGCTTACTTCACAGGGTTGTTTGTAAGAATCATTCTAAATAATATTTGAAAAGTGCTTTGCAAATTCTAGAGCCTATATAAATGATAGCAAGGTCTTTTAGTGCTCTATGATACTCTCTGTGTAATAATAGAGTGCATTCCATTATAATCCTGGAAAAACTAGGAGTGCACACAGCACAGAGCCCACAAGTAGCATATTTAGCCGTAGTCTTTTTCTATTTCTAGAAAGAACCAACAGATACTCTTCCTCCTAGCATGGGGAAGTTTAGAGAATCATAGCAATTATAATCTATTCACAAATATTTTCATTTCAAAGAAGCAGTCTAGTGGAAAGAAGTTCAAACACCGAGGTTTGAAATCCAACTCTAAAACTTATGTGGTTATATCACTGAATCTTGTTTTCTCACCTGAGAAATGAGGATAATAAAACTTATATTGTCTACCTATGTGGTAGATAATGTTGTTATTAAGAGGAAAGTTTTTGGAACTCTAAAACTTCTATATAATTATGAATTATTATTATCATTATTACTGTTGTTGTTAATTTTTCTGAGAAAAACTAAAACCAGGAATTGCTTGGATTATTTCTGAAGTGAAAGAAAAAATGTTACCGACCATAGGTTGAATGTCAAATGGTTGCTCAATTTTTTTAAGTTACAAAATATGCATACTTATAAATAATTCACATTGATAGACTGACAATTCAATAGAAAAGCATCAGAGATAATATTTAGAGCATGTGACTTTAAGAATCAAGATAAATTCCTAAATAAGCAGAATTTTTTATTATTAAACTTTTAAATAATTGCAACCCAAAAAGCTGTAATGATATAAATAAAATAACTAGGTCATTAACTTGACTAGCTATTGATCATAAGATTATTGCTCATAAAGCAAATCACTTAAATATGCTAGAATATCTTAATATCATGAAATGGTATATAACTGCTCTCAAAGACACCTCCTAACTGTATGACCTTGGGCAAGTCACTTAAATCTCTCAGTGCTCTAAGACTGGGTAAGTCTCATAAGACTATAAGTTGCAGAAGTGGTGCTGGCTCAAATTAGCAAATGGATTTCATCACCTGAAAGTTTCTTATAGCAATGAAAATACATGTCTTATCCTCATTTCCATTACAGTTACTATTACTTTGTTGTAATAATTTTATGTTTTGTTGGACTTCTATAATCTGTTGTACTTTTATATGACCCTGAAGTCCTGACTTGTTTCTCTTCTGGTTAGATAAACATTGTTCTAGATTTTTGACTTCACTTTCAACTTCACAATTTCTTAGAATTTTCTAGAAACATTTTGGAAAAAATAGAAATGCCCTCAGACTTCCCTCATTAAATGGGATTTTTGACTGATAAAGTATAATCTATGCCAATAATACTCCAAATAATTATTCAATAGGTGAACAAATATTAATATTTGATACTAATATATTTACATTAGATTTGATCATCAAATACTAAAGTGTCAGCTTCCACTTACCTACGTATCTTTAAACTGCAGTTGTTCTTTCTTGCCAAAGTTTTAGAAAACCTTCCTCACTTATAATGCCAGTGTTTGTCTTTAGCATGTCTCTAGGGATATTTTCTTTTACATAAGTGATAAGTGCAGCTTCTCCTTGCATCTGGATTGAGTTTTTGTAGAGGAATGTAGAGGAAAGGTCTCTAAGGAAAAGTAAAATAAAATACAAAAAAATGCAAGACATTCTGTAATACAAACATAGAAATGCTAAGGGATGTGCATGCTCATACAAGATTATCATGCCAGATTAAATACTAAAATAAGCAAATTTTGATTACACGCAAGTCTTTCTTGACATATTTTGAAACTCACTGAATTATGCAATTAATTCTTTTTAATAAGGATGGATTTCAAGTTATTATCTGGGATCATTACTTGAATAGCAAGATCTCATCTGTGGTCTGTTGCTGCATAAGAATAAGGAAGTCTCAAATTAGAGACAGTTCCAGAATTTGGAGGCAAAATAAAAAAAAATCAGTCTTTTAAAACTGTAGCTAAGATAGTCTAATATAAAATGGATGAAATTAATCTGTTATAGAAGCAATACTAACAAAGCTTGTAAATGTGTTGCTAATTACATTAAGGTAAATCCTATTTCTTCCTCAAAGAAACAAGAGTGCTTCCCAAATATCACTCATCTAAATATAACTAACAAAAGAAATTATAGTCTTTGAAATGGTAACTTTTAATAACAAAATGAAAAGACAAGAGGTGAGGAGGGAGAAAAAAAAAGTGAAAAATAGGGCTATCTCTTGCACTGTCCAGGGTTGGAGGTGATGTAATTCTAATGAAGAGTATTAATAATTTATCCCAAACACAGAAGAACAATTTTTAATGAAAATAAGAATATTCAACTTCCTTTATTTTAATTTTAGGTCATTAGATAAATACTCATTCTAGTTCTGCTCCTCAATGTGTTAAAATTAATTACCTAAAATAGAAAATAATCTAATTTAATGAAGTTAAAGTAATGATTTAATAGTAATAGTCAACAAGTTACCATTAAATCAGGTCAACTAATCCCTCAGTAAAGTTAGTGATAAAGGAATGATTTAGAGAGCTTATTTTTGTAATAGGAAAAAGTAATAAAACAAATAGGGATTCTGGAAAGATATCAGTCAAATGAGAAACAGTGGATCCTCCAAAATTCTCTCCCAAGAAAAATATTGCCTCAAAGGGAATTTTGTATAGCAGATGTAATTAAAAGTAGGGGTAAAATAGTTATCTTCCTAAGACAATTTGAGTGGACCTTAGAAAAACCTGACTACCAGAAGCTGAGGCCTGATTTGACTCAAGTGCAATAAACTGATAAAGTTTCATTAATCTACCTATCCACTAAATCTACAGGTAATCTAGATTTAAGGGAATATGTTAGCCTAGATAAGTTTTTAGGACTATCTTTTCCTGAAGTTTGGAACTTAATTCTACAAGCCAAAAATAAATCAAAGTAATTAATACTAACTAATTTAAAGGATATTCCATTTTAAAATTCATCTTGCCTAGACTATTGCAATAGCCTCTGGTCAACCCACTTTTCCCACTGTTGTAAATTTTATATTCCTAATGAACAGATCTATAACACTCCCATGTTCAAGCAGATTCTGTGCTCCCTAGTGACCTCTGGTATAAAATTCAGATTCCTTTGACATTTAAAGCTCTGCACATCCAACTAAACTGGTCAATTTGTTATTTTCAATATGTATTCTATGGTATATGTTTCCTATATATTCCAATACATTTGAAATTCCTTAGCTTCATTAAAGGTTCATTTTAAGTGCTACCTCCTCCTACACAAGTTTTTTTTTTCATCTCCCCTAAGTCTTGTTAGTGCTCTCCTCTTCTCCCAACAATATTTTGTATGTCATTTATTTCTTTATCTGTATATGTGTGTGTGTATGTGTGTGTGTTGTCTCCAGCAGAATAAAAACTAGTGAGATTTGTATCCTTAGCACCTAACCCAAAGTCTTATGCATAATTGGTGTATGCTAAAATGAATCAAAATTGTTATCTTATTGATGGGTCCCCAGACTGGAGTTAGAATTTGTATAGTGAAGAATTCACTAAACCAGCTGACCCTGGATTTCAAGGAAATTTATTAAAAGTTAAAGGACACAAATAAGAGACAAATGATAGTGAAAATTAGTCAGCCAAGCATTTTATAGAGGGTTAAGAATTCTTTAAGAGATATAGCCACATATATGTATGTCATGGAACACTATTGTTCTATTAGAAACCAGAAGGAATGGGATTTCAGGGAAGCCTGGAGAGATTTGCATGAACTGATGCTGAGTGAGATGAGCAGAACCAGAAAAACACCATATACCTTAACAGCAACATGGGGATGATGTTCAACCTTTAAGGACTTGCTCATTCCATCAGTGCAACAATCGGGAACAATTTTGGGCTGTCTACAAAGGAGAGTGCCATCTGTATCCAGATAAAAAGCCGTGAAATTTGAACAAAGTTCAAGGACTATTCCCTTTAATTTAGAAAAAAAAAACAGATATCTTATTGTCTGATCTTGTTATCTCTTGGACTTTTTGTCTCTTCCTTAAGGATATGATTTCTCTCTCATCACACTCAGTTTGAATCAATGTACAACATGGAAACAAAGTAAAGACTGACAGATTGCTTTCTGGGGGGGCGGGAAGTAAGATTGTGGGGAAAATTGTAAAACTCAAATAATATCTTTAATTTAAAAAAGAGATATAGCCACAGGGAGAATAATTCATAGTAGTAAGCTAGGAAGCCTGCTCCCTGGACAAGTCACATAGGAAAAGGGGAAGGCCAAGGTGAAACCTATCCATAAATACACTTATATGGTAGCGTAGAATGTGGGTGGTGTTTAAGCAATGGTTAACACCTGATATAGAAATGACTAATAACTGCTGAAAGGTAGTTTCCACTGTGTATGCCAGTAAGATAGTCTTCTCTGCATATTACTACACATGCTACTGCCCCAAGTAGTGTGTGACCAAGGTCACAGAGCAAAGTGGCTGAGGAACTGGGGTTTACAAGTGTCAATAAAAAATGGAGAACACAATACAGAAAAAATTAAAAAGATTTTGTTTTCAATGTTAAAAGAATAATACAATATTTCTCTGTGCTCAGACGTTCCCTGCTTCAATCTGATTTAGAATTTTATTTCATGATTTGGATTGATACTAGTTATTTTGAGAATGTAGGATTTTCTGTCTAATTTTTTTTTTTTTGGTCAAGAAATGGTTTCCATTGGTATTAAGGAATTCCTGGCCAGGAAAATCACCCTCTTTCAACAGATCAGCAAATGCTTTACAACATAATCATCTTAAGAGAGTGGCCTGGAGGCACTGACAGGCTAAAGGACAGGGGCAAAGGAACACAATTAGTGGTGGGAGCAGAACACAAAATTTCTTTTCTCTAAGGTCTTGCTCTCTATTCACTACAACAGAGTGCTTCTTAAGATAATTTCCATGATTATATCCTGTTAGTATTTTGTTTTATAATCATAAAATTTCCATATAACCCCTAGATGAAGTGTTATAATTGAAATTCTGAACCTGAAAGTTGCAAACCAGTGATGATCTGTGATGACACTGTAAAAATGATGCAATATGAAGCCCAGCCTGAGAGTTCACCAGTACACCTTTGACAGAAAAAGACGCCTAAAAAAATCTTATCCATTTAATTTTGATTCTTAATTAAGCTGATGATTTTATGATTTGTACCCAAAACCATTTGTAGCTTGTATGACCCTGCGTCCTTATTATACCATACAAGAACTAGCATAGAACTCAATATCTATTCTTGGTAATGAAAATGACAAATTCCACAAATTGATACAGGATTCATTGAAACAAGGATACTTGTGTTAGTAAAGGCAAGACCCATTGCTTCCTTGGCCTTGTTGATAATTTTGTACTTATTCACTTTGCTTAGTTTCTTTAGTGACCAATTCATGCTTCTGTAAGATGGATGGACAGGGTTTGGAACAAGGTAAAGCTGCTGAACAGTGATTGGACCATTATTTTATTAATAAAGTATGCAAATGATGAGAATTAAAACAACTTTAAGATATTTTCCATCTATCAGATTGCCTAAAATGATAGAAAGGAAAAGTGACAAATATTGATGGGGATGTAGAAAAATTGAGTCCTTTATTCATTGTTGGTGGATCTGTGAGGTGATCCAACATTTTGGAGAATGATTTGGAATTATGCCCAAAGAACAGTTAAAATACCTATGGCCCAGAGATACCACTATAAGTCTGTTTCCCAAGATGATTAAAAAAAATGGAAAAGAATCTGCATGTTCTAAAATATTTATAGCAGATCTCTATGATAGCAAAGAACTAGAAGTTACAGGGATGCCCACCAACTGGAGAATGGTTAAGCAAACTGGTGGTGTATGTTCATCATGGAATATTACTTTGTTAAAAGAAAGGATGAGCTCAATGGTTTTAGAAAAACATGGAGAGACCTCCATGAAATAATGAAGAGTGAAATGGGCAGAGCCACATTGTGAACATTAACAGCAGTATTGTTTTAAGAACAACTTTGCACAACCAAGTCATCCTGGCTATTATAAATATCCAAATTAATTGCAAAGATCCTATGAAGGAAGATACAGCTTGAATCCAGGAAAAGAATTGGCATGAGTATGTGTATGTGTATGTGTGCATGTGTGTTACCTTTTTCTTTTTGCAATTTTTATCTGTATGGTTTATTTAATCAAAGGAGATTGCCCCCTTTTGATCTCTATAACTTGCTCCTTTGACACTTTAAATCGATAGTCCATCCTTTGTGATCTCTCATAGATCTTATACTGCCTATTTCCTAGAAACCCCGAGACTCCAAGATATTTCACTTCTCCCTTCAATATATGCGTGTGCACACACACAAACACACACACAAATTTCTGTCTTATGGTAGTCATCTAAAAGTTTGAGGTGGGGGCAAAGGGAAAAAAAAAAGAAAGTCACAAGATAATTGTTGTATTTTTTAAAATTTGTGGCAATGGGATTAAGTGACTTGTCCAAGGTCACTAGGACAACTAGGCAATTTTTAAGTGTCTGAGGCTGCATTTGAACTCAGATTCTACTGACTACAGGGACAGTGCTCTATCCACTGTGCCACCTAGCCACCACAACTGTTGTATATTTGAAAGGAATAGCAATAATGGATCAGCAATATAAGGTCCAGTCCTCAATTCTACTACCCTACTTTGTTATGGAAATACTTGTTTTATTTCTTAAGTTAAAAAAAAATAAATTTTTAAAAATTAAAAAATAGATTATTTTTTTTAAAAAAAGAACTTAGTGTAGCATTTTCTAGATCCTCATCTTCTTTAAATATTAACTTCTTTGTCTCTCAGAACTTTCTTTCCTTACTTTCCCTGATAATGCATGATCTAATTTCTCTTCCTAATTAAGCCTGATCTTCTTTTGTCTTTTTTCTTGGCTCCTTCTCTTCTACACATCAATAGAAGTATTCTAAAGGGGTTTGCTTTTGTTATGCCTTAATTCTAGCTTTATATTATGTATTTTGATATTTTACTCCATTCTAATGGCTTCAACTATGACCTTTATACAGAACCTCTGGGGTTCCTTCAGGCCTAAATCTATAATCCCATGAACAGAGAAATCAACATCCTCAGCAAAGGTTTCCTTACCAATCTAGTTTCATATTTCCATTTACTTATGGATTATCTGTACCTGGTTATCTCACTGGCAAATAAATTTCAATATGTCTCAAACTGAACTAATCTTTCCCTCAAAAATTAGCTATTTTTTCTTTGCAAATAATTATTTTGATCTAAATTAAAACAAAAGAAATTTAGGTTAAATATGAACTATATTCTCTTAAGATTTACCATAAAAAGTGGTAGTCATCATTGAAAATGAGTACCCTGAGGGGTGGCTAGGTGGCACAGTGGATAAAGCACTGGCCCTGGAGTCAGGAGTACCTGAGTTCAAATCCGGCCTTAGACACTTAATAATTACCTAGCTGTGTGGCCTTGGGCAAGCCACTTAACCCCATTGCCTTGCAAAAGCAAGTACCCTGAGCAAAAGAAGGAGTATATATTTATATACTGAAAAGAACAAGGAAATCATTAAACCCTCTGGTGGCCAGTGAATCAGCTTATACATTTGCTCACAAATGCATCATCCTTACATTAGTATCTTATCATAGAGAAAAGGTTTGTTATTTCCTTTCTGATTTAATAAGTGCCAAATGCCAAGAATCTATATATCAAGTTTAACTAGTCAGGTTTCCCAGTTTCTAATGATCTGTTTTCCTGTGATTGTCAGAATGATTAATGATATGAGAGATAGGCATTCCAAACTTATAACACTTAGTTGCAGATTGAGAATTTAGACTTTGACCAGAAATATAGATGGTAAAAACTTATTAACTTTGACCATCTGTCCCATTTTAATGAAAGTGATATCATTAAGTCAACTGTAGATTAAAGAAAGCTGAAGAGAAAATGAGGGGCATTTTGGAGGGAGAAATAATATATCTTGGATAGCAAAGGTTGCTAGGAGATGGGCAGGCAGTATAAAATCTATGGGAGGCACAAAAGATGGATGATACATTTACGGTGTCAAAGGCGCAAGTTCAGAGATCAAAAATTCCCTCTGCTTAAATAAACCACATAGAATAAATGCACAAAAAGGAAAAGGTAAACAGCAACATAAAATTTAGGTACATTCTTTTTTCTTCTGGAGATATCTGATGTACTTCTGTAGTTCTGGATACCATCTCATAGCAGGTTCTTCCAAGTAAATTTCAGATGACTAGTAAAAATCTTTTCTTGTAGAAGAGCATCTTAACACAAAAAAAAATTAGTTAGATCAAAACTTTTATTTCCATTATTTGAAAATGAAAATTTTGGAACCTTTTAGATAATGGAAATTTCAATTTGATCTGCCAATTGTCATTCTGATATATATAGAAAACTTAGGTAACAATAAAAAATTTAAAAACCAAACCAGTTTCAAAAACCCAGTTTTATACTTGGCATTATTACTTTATTTAAATATCATCTTTCTTTGGTGAAAGGTGTTTATAACAGGAAAGGGGTTCATAGACAAAACTCTGAAGTTCATAATTTCTTAAATTTCTTAACACATTATTTCTTGTTTTCAGCAGTATAATTCTAATCTCCCAGTGCTTTAATTTATAAAAGAATTCATTCTTTCTAATAACCATAGTTGACACAATTATTTACCAATATTTCTAAATATTAAAACATTTGAGAAACATCATAATATCATAATCAAAATTATGTATTTAAAACTAAAATTTCTTAATTTTCTAATATATCTTTCAGATTATCTTGCATAAAAGATCAGCCTATATAAACTTATCTATCAATTCAGATCTAATTTATAGAGATAATAAAGAATTGAACATTCATATAGCCTTTGCTTTTTAATACCAAATACTTTATATGACCTAAAATATGTCTTTGTTTTTCTTTTTTTTACAAAATAGTAAATTAAAGTAGATAGAACTTTCTTTGTGTCATATTGCTAATTAATTTCTTAATACCAACTAGCAAATATTTAGTAGCCTAGTTCTTTTTTTCCTTCCGGACTAAATTTTGACTTAAATAAAACTAAATCTGGGGGCAGCCAGGTGGCACAGTGGATAGAGCACCGGCCCTGGAGTCAAGAGTACCTGCCTCAGACACTTAATAATTACCTAGTTGTGTGGCCTTGGGCAAGCCACTTAACTCCACTGCCTTGCAAAAAACTAAAAAAAAAACCCTAATTCTGGATTTCCGACAAACTTAATTTCTAATATTTTTTTCTCTCTTTTATAAGCAGAAGGGAAACTACAGTTAGAATTTCATAAATTCCTTTTGGTCCTTGAAAATGGGTGTAACCAGGGAAGTTTATCATCTTGTAGTCTGTACCTGAAATCAAATCATGACATTTTTAACACTCTAGCATGAGGTTTGACCCTGAAATTTTAAAATAATGACATCCTCAATTGGATGATAAACTACCACTGATTGATTTATCTATATTAATATTTTATTAAATCCAAAACACAAAAGAATAAGAAGAGAATTCACTTGTTAGAATATTCATTTCATTTAAACTGGGACAAGAAATGAAATCAGTTGCCCCCTGGGTCTTATTTTTCACAAATGTTATCATACATATTTTATAATTTAGCATTCTAAGTTATATTTTTCCAGGTATACAATATCAAAATAGGATTTACTGTTTCCACCTTCTATTCTGAAACTAAAAACTTGATCACTTCTTTGATAATTTCTCAAATTGGTGCCAAGCTTATAATATTTTTGCTATGATTTTAATTCACTCCAAATATGAATGCATCTTAAATTAGTTCAAATCTGGGTCCCACACCCCCATTAAGAATCCATTACTTAGGTGGCGCATTGGATAGAATACTGACCTGGAGTCAGGAGTACCTGAGTTCAAATCTGGCCTCAGACCATAATCAACTAGTTGTATGGCCTTGGGCAAGCCACTTAACCCATTGCCTTGCAAAAAAAAAAATAATTCATTACTTATCTTTTGATATACAGTTTTCACACATACACACACAAACATATATACCTATACATATGTTTCACATGTACATATATGTGTGTGTATGTACATATACATACATACATATACACCTTAAAATCAAATTACAGAAACTTTTTAAAACTATTCAAAGTTTAGTCAAATTGTGATAAATTATTCACAAAGTAGCAACACAGCATTTTCAAGTTACTTCCTGTCTTATATGGTGAGGAACAAGACACTAAAATATAGAATTAGAAAACATGTAATTTATAGCAAAAAATTCCCAATTGTTACAGTACACATTCTAATTCTAAAATACATTTCACATAATAAATCCTTAATTTCATCTTCTATGACCTTTAAAATACCCAATCAAAACCCCAAGATTTTGTCTTTAATTTGAGTCCCATTTTCTTAAAACAAACTTTGCATTCCAGAATAGCAGCTAGTCTATGTTAAAAAGATCTTTTTGATTCACTGCTGGGGGTGGGGGGTGCATAGGGAGATGACATCTTTCAAAATTCAAATAAGACAAGAGAGGCTACACATCGAGATTACCAGAGTAAAGTTTAAGAAATGAAGGAACTGTGAGGTCTGATTCAAATTAGAACTAGGAATAGGATACACTGACTTTCTTCCTTCAAAACCTCAAGTCCTGGATCAAAAAAAAATTTAATCCAAGGAGTACCAATCATGAATTTTGAGATGAGAATGTGGATTACCCCCATTTTTGAGCTGTGAAAACAAAGCAGTAACCAGAAGGTACCACTTAACTGACAGGGTAGGGAAATGAAAAAGGGAAATAGAAATTGGCCAATTGGTACATAACATACATAACATAACAGACATAATCAAGGCACAGAGAAAACCAAGAAACCCAAGCAGAGGTAGAGTTGTAAAAGAGCATAGAAAATTCAAAATCTTACCATCATCCATTGGTTATCCTTGGAGAAAGAATGGGGACGAATCCTGTGAACCTTCCTAGGAGTTCTCAGTCCCTTAGATTGCTAGTTAAAGGCTTTATTTTATCTGACAGAGATTTTAAAAGTGAAAGCAAAGTTTTTGGTGAAGGGGAGGGGAGGTTAGGACTGGAGGGGCTTCACAAATTCCATGTGAAGAATTTCTGGCTCTGTGCTCTCATTCAAACATCTTAATGAATAAGTGATGGAAACAAAGGTAGTCAATTTGACAGTAATTCTGATAAAATCTTATGGTTGTCATAAACAAAAAATTACTGACCTATTACTAGTTAACAATCATAAATACCAGTATTAAAAAAAGCAACAGGGGCAGCTAGGTGGTGCAGTGGATAGAGCACTAGCCCTGGAGTCAGGAGTACCAGAGTTCAAATCCAACCTCAGACACTTTATAATTACCTAGCTGTGTGGCCTTGGGCAAGCCACTTAACCCCATCGTCTTGCAAAAAAACCTAAAAAAAAGAAAAAAAAAGCAACAAACACACAAAATAGATAACTGAAGGTACCAGAACAAATTCTCACCCCAGAAGGTGCTAGAAACCAAGAAGGGTACCTATAGAGGAAATTCTTACCAGAGACAAGAATTTCATAATCAAGAGGGATATCCAGAGGTCAAACCAGAATAAATATTAGAGAATATTTTAATTTCAATTAAAACACGAGTTTGAAATAGAGCAAAAAGTTAAAAAGTTACAGACCTCTTTCCTCCCAAGACTATGACTTTCTTTAGGCAGTAAATCATCTGAGGGCCCTTTGGGTGGCATTATTTGGAGGAGAACCCTGTCCTTTTTGAGTTGTTGTCTATATCTGAGTCATGGCAGAAATTGTAAAAGCTTATTTTGATCTAAATTAAAAGAAAAGAAATTTAGAATAAAACACAAGTTTTATTCTCTAAGATTTACCATAATACCTTTTTGTAGTATTCATCATTAGAAATGGCTACACTAAGCAAAGTAAGAAATATATATTTATATATTCAAAAGAACAAGGAAAAATGAAACCTTCTGGTGGTCAATGAATCAGGTTATATATTTGCTCACAAATATTTCATTCTTTTATTGTTGTCTTGTCATAGAGAAGATGGCTAGGTATTTCCTTCCTGATTTAATAACAAATGCAAGGAATCTATGTGGCAAGTTTAACCAGATATCCCAATTTCTAATTATCTGTCTTCCTGTGAGATTGTCATAACAATTAACAACAGGAGAGATAGACATTATAATTTTATAATTCTGATTTACAGATTGAAAATTTAGACTCTTCCCAGGAAAAAGAGGTGATTAAAAACCTTATGAACTTTGATACTTTCTTCACTCTGGTTAACAGTCTGATCATTCTACCAGTTACCTAACTTTCAAATTTTGGAGCTATCTTTGATAGCATATGCTTACCCATTCTCTTGTTTATATACCAAATTATTTGCCAAAGTCTTAGCCATTGACCCCCACCTCCCCCAAACATTTTTTGCATAATAATGAGAAGAGAGAAGAAGGATAAACAAGAAAGAAGAGAATGAAGAGAGGGAAAGGAATGAGGAAAATAGGGAAACTAGATGGTAGAGGAGATGCTCTATACATTTTGAAGCATTGCACTCTACACAGTCCAGTAGTAGCACTTTTGGTTTCCAATTTATTATTACATACTGTCTTTATTAACTAACTATCCAGTTATTTAATGGGATAAACAAAGCAACTTATCTGGTGGTTACAGTAGTTGTGACCAGAATAATTACTAAGTTTAGATGAAATCAAATCAAGGTCCTTAAATGTTCCTCAGACCTTGTACTAAGGCTCTCTACCAACATTTTCATCTTTTCACTTTACTTTCTACTCTTAGATTTTAGTCTTTCAATCTGCTCTGAAAAAATGTCAATCTTTGTTGTCATCTATATTTTTCACTTCTTTGATCTGGCTTCATATGCTTATTTTTTTTAAACTTAGTTTGGGGAGCTAAAAATGAAAATAAGAATATTTCCCAACCCAAGTATTCACATGAAAACGAACACTTCTCTAGGGATGAATCAGATTAAAACACAGCTATACAAAATATGAAAAAAGTTTAAGTCAATTCAAATACCAAAATACTAGAATGGGGACTAGGAATCTAGGTTTTTCCAGTTTTCAATGAAATAACTAAAAATCTTTATTGGTAGTTAAATTCTCCCCAGCCTAGCGCAACAGAACAATCAGTCCATTGCTGGCAAATTCTAGCATTTTAAGAAGTTAAATGTCCCTAGAACATACAATGGTCTCTTGGAAAATATATAGATATAGAGGTATCTACCTTAGGTATACCTATTCCTTCCTAAAATTCTAATGGAAGGATTCAACACCTGCCAGGGCTATATGTTAGCTGGCACTTTCAAAAGTTATAATTTATACTCATCACTTGGTATCTTAAGAAAGATTTTTAAGGTAGGTCTCAGTTCCCCTGAAATGCCAAAGAAAAGATTGTCAAGGTAGATTTATTGTGAGATTCTCTAGAAACAAGGAAAGCATAGTTTCAGAGGAAAAGGTAAAAGTGGTGATGTAGATTTCTATGGCTTTTAATAATATCAAATATTTTGTTCTTCAATCCTGAAAAAAATAATTCTGTGACTCAATTTTTTTCATTTCAGGGATTGAAGTTTTGCTGTAGCTAAAGTCAGCATAAGTAATTTGAAAAAGCTCTTTCAAATTATTAGTATTTTATCTGATTTAGTCACAGGGTAATAAAAGGCAAATTCATCATAATAAATAGCTGTTAAGGGAAGTTTGTATGTACGAAGCAACATATGTACTCATAATTGGAGAATTAGAGAGAGAAATTGAATAATCTGCTAAAGGCAGCAAATGGATATGGAGATAAAACAATAGGGAAACTAAAAATAAACAATGGGCTGGACCAACATGGAAGCAAAAGAAACTTTTCCTATGTGAAACATTTCTTATGTGACAAAATCTTTTCATAATACCATTTCCTAAAAAACTGACATTTTATAGGAGTACAGCCTATAAGACTGTTCAAGTGCATGAATCTTAATGTAAAAAAAAACAAATAAGGCCTATCTAGTCCAGATTATTCCCTGGGAACAGAAATTTAGGGAACTGTAGAAAAGTCAATATAGGAACTCCTTTGATAGCAGTTTAATGCCTAACAGCAAGAAAAATTAATTAAAATTGAAAGCCACCAAATACATCTGCATGTACCCATGCTAACTAAATTTTCGCTGCTTCTGAAGTGAATGTTTTTAATTGCTTCTTATATTATTTTCAGATCACTAATTAGAAAATTGATTTGACTGCAAATTCATGTACCTTCCCAGGTACCAAAATAAGTAGTCATAGCTCTGCTCTTGAGAATCTCATTTTAAAGAATGATCCTAGAGTATGGATGAAGATAGAGGTGATATGACTTGTCAAATAGACTGAGGCAGGAAACTGGTTTAAATGTATCATAGATCATTTAGCAGGCTCACTGTTGACTCACACCTCGTCTGTGCATCCAGAAAACTTTCCAGCCCCTATTTTGATCAAGTCTATTACCACCCTTTAAGAACCAGTTTTTGTACAATCTCAAAATTTGTGTATCATTTCTTCCTTTATTCTTATTTTCTTGGTCTTGTAGTCATTTGAACTGTTCTGTATATCCTTGGTAAGGCAGCTAATAAAAAACGAATTCACACTAAGATGTTTGTAGTTATTGTAACAATTATTTCATGAGAATCTAACTTTTTTTTTTTTGACAAGGCCATGGGATTAAGTGATTTGTCCAAGGTCACACAGTTAAGTAATTATTAAGTGCCTGAGGTCACATTTGAACTCAGGTCCTCCTGATTCCAAAAGCTGGTGCTCTATCTACTGTTCCACCTCGCAGTCCCTGAATCTTTTAAAATCCATCTTCACTAAAATGTTTTATACTGGAATATCAAAATTTTAGGACTGATTCAGGAACCTTAAAGATCAAGTCTGATCCAAAGCCCTCACTTTAAAAATTGGAAGGCACATTAATTTCCTCATTTTACTGATAAGACAAGTGACCCATGGGGCTACAAGTAATAACTACAAGACCTGGGATTTGATTCCCAAATTCAGTGCTCAAAAGAGGAGCTGTATGTTCACTGACACATAACTCGTTAGCGATAGAGGCCAAATTCAGATTAGGGAGTCTTTCCTTGCCACTACTGCCTAACAATTAAAATGGAAAAGGGATCTCCTAAGTCATCTGGTTCAACACCTTCAGTTTACTAAGGGAAATGAGGCTCATAGAGGCTAAGGGACTCGTCCATTGGCAGAGTCACAACCAAGGTTCCCTAATCCAAGGTCCTTCTGCTTCCCGAATCGGGGAGCCACTAGGCCGGGAAGGCTCCAGTCTGAGCCCGAAGGGTCCAGTGGCTTCATAGGGCAGCCCCGGGGCCCAGAGGGGGTTAACCGCCCAGCTCCGGGGTACAAGCCTGCAGAAGGAACAACCCGATCGACCGGGATCTGAAGTGGTCTTTTCCGGCTCCGAAGTCGGGGAGCCCTTTCTGGCCTCCCCCGGTGGTAAGGCATCAGGTGGGTGGCAGAGCTCTTTCTCCTCCAAGGCCCGGCTGTACTCCCCTCCCCCGACACCGGTACTGCGTGGTGGGGGAGGGGTCGGATACCGCCCGGGCCACTGGAGCAGACTCAGGCCGAGTCCTCCGTCCACAAGGCGGGACAAGTTTACACCCGCCCCTCGATCGGCCCCACTTCCTTCCTCTCCAGCTCGCTTTCCTAGGCCGACCGGTCCACGGCCTGGTCGGAAACATCCCGCGGCTAACTCGGTTCTGAGGCCGCCAGCCTGCCTTTCTTTCCTCTCAGTTGGACCAGCTGGGCGGCGCGCAATGCTCAGTGGGAGCCATCAAAGAGCATGCCTCAGTGGAAACGAGGTTACCTAGCAGGGGCCAATCATGTGAGAACAAGTCCGCGGAGACTTCTGGGAAATGTAGTCTTCTCAACCCCCTCCTTTACCATCCTCCGCTTCGCTCATCTTTCAAGTCCAGCCTTCTGATTGGTTCGAAAGCGCCGCTTTCCCTCTCATCGCTCCCGCCTCTACTCCGAGGCAACCTCGCACTTTCACCGGCCTGATTTCTCCTCGGGGTCCCCCGCAGCGTGCTTTGAAAGCGCGGTCAGCAAAGTGCGCCCCCCCCCCCCCCAACTCTCTGCCCGCAGCTCCTTCTGACTGAAGTTGAGGTCGAGGTTGACGTCTGTCCTTCGTTCTCCCGTGAAAAAGTTAGGACAAACAAGACGACGAAAGACCTGCTGGGGGCTGGACAGAAAGATGGAGGTATTTTTGATATCCTTGGCGATAATTCTGGGATGCACTGCCTTTTATTTATTTCATCAGCAAAGGAATCTGCACAGACCGCCTTGCCTAAGTGGCTGGATTCCATGGATTGGAGCTGGGTTCAAGTTTGGAAAAGCCCCTCTGGAATTTATAGAGCAAGCAAGAGTCAAGGTAATGGGAACAGGGGAGAAGGAATTGGAAAAACAATTTTTTTCTTGTTTGTTTGTTCTTAATCTGGGCCAATGTTTTCCCATCTCTCCTGTGCCAGGATGCCAGGAGAAAGTTTCTTGAAAACAAGTGTTTCTTTTCTAACTTCCTTCCTTCCTTCCTTCTTTTTTCTTTCTTTTCCTTCTTTCTTTCTTTCTTTCTTTCTTTCTCTTTCTTTCTTTCTTTCTTTCTTTCTTTCTTTCTTTCTTTCTTTCTTTCTTCTTTCTTCTTAATAGGATTTCATTTTTCCAATTATATATATATATATATATATAGTCTTCAGCATTCATTTTTGTAAGATTTTGAATTCCAAATTTTTCTCCCACTCTCCATTCTGTCCCTCCCCCCCAAGATAGAAAGCAGTTTGATGTGGGTTATAAATATACAATCATGTTAATCATATTTCCAAATTAGTTTTGTTGTGAAAGAAGAGTCAGAACTAAAGGGAAAACCCAGGAGAAAGAAAAAAAATGAAAATAGAATGTTTTGATATAAATTCAGGCTCCATAGTTCTTTCTCAATTTGGATGTGGATAACATTTTACATCAAGAGACTTTTTTGTTTGTTTGTTTGTTTTTTTGCAAGGCAACAGGGTTAAGTGGCTTGAGGAGTCATTTTAGAATTGTCTAGGATCATTTTATTGCCAAGAGGAGCTAAGTCTACCTTAGTTGATAATTTGCAATGCTGCTGTTACTGTGTACCATGTTTTCTGTTTCTACTCACTTCACTCAGCATGATTTCATATCAATACATGAAATCTCTCTGCCCATCATTTTTTATAAAAATAGTATTCCATTACACCCTTATACCTCAACTTGTTCAAGCTTTCTCCAATTGATAGGCATGGACATCCTCTCAATTTCCAATTCTTTTTCACTACAAAAAGAGTTGCTATAAATATTTTTGTACATGTGAGTCCTTTTCTCTTTTTTATGATCTCTTTGGGATACAGACCTTATAGTGCTGGATCAAAGCTATGCACATTTTTTTAGTCCTTTGAGCATAATGGTTGGGATCAGTTCACAACTCCATCATAATGCATTAGTGTTGGGGTGGCTAGGTGGTGCAGTGTATACAGCACCAGCCCTGGAGTCAGGAGTACCTGAGTTCAAATCTGACCTGAGACACTTAATAATTGCCTAGCCGTGTGGCTTTGGGCAAACCACTTAACCCCATTGCCTTGCAAAAACCTAACCTCACCCTCCCCCATGCATTAGTATTCCAATTTTCCCACATCTCCAATATTTATCATTTTCCTTTTCTGTCATATTAAGCCAATCTGATAAGTGTGAGGTGATACTGATTTCTCTAATCAATAGTGATTTAGATAGAACATATTTTCCATATGACTATAAATAATTTAAACTGCCTGTTGATTTTCTTTGACTATCCATAATGGAATGACTTGTAGTCTTTACAAATTTAACTCATCTTCCTATATATTTTAAAGATGAGACCTTTATCAGAAACAGTGACTGTAAAAATTGTCCTCTAGTTTTCTACTTTTTTCTAATCTTGGTTGCATTAATTTTGTTTGTGCAAAACCTTTTTAATTTAATATAATCAAAAATATTCATTTTTCCTTTCATAATGTACTTTATCACTTGTTTGGTCATAAATTCCTCCCTTCTCCATAGATCTGACAGTTAAACTATTTCTCACTTTCTTAATTTGCTTATGGTTATTACCTTTTGTGTCTAAGAAATCAGGGACTTTCATTTTTTTTATATCCCTGCTCCCTAGCATAATGCCTGGCAAATAGCAGTTATTCAATAAATGTTTGTAAAATAGAATTAATTTTATCTTCTTTCAGTCAAGATTGTGTGTGTGTGTGTGGGGGGGTGCATGTGGCACATTTTGTACCCTGCTCCCTAGCATAATGCCTGGAAAATAGCAGTTATTCAATAAATGTTTGTAAAATGGAATTAATTTTATCTTCTTTCAGTTAAGGTGTGTGTGTGTGTGTGTGTGTGTGTGTGTGTGTGTATGTATGTGTGTGTGGGTGGGTGCATGTGGCATATTTTGTACCCTGTGAAATGTATACATACACAACACATAAAATGAAAAACTAGGGTAAGCTTAGTGGAATTTCTCATAAATCATTGTGTCTCTTCTGCACACCCCTACCCCACCCCCACTCAGTTGAAATATGTCTGGCTTCTTTCAAAGGTGGCTGTCAGCTGCAACTTTTTTAAAACTTTCCCAAAAAATTGTTTTCCAAATTCAAAAAAAGCTAGTGTCCTTTAGTTGTAGTATTTTGGAATTTAGTGAACAAAGTCTATGCTCACCTTCTCCACAGGCTCCTATATCCATCTTTGCCTTTCTAAGCGTAAGCATTTAAAATTTCATTTAGCCTAATCTCACACCTAAATACCTCTATTTTTTGATAATTTTAGTTAGTCTTATTTGGACTTCTTACAGACTCATTTTATCTTTCTTTGAGGTATAGTGTTCAGATAAACTCGGTATTGGAAATACATGATGATCCCAATCTTTCTTTGGACTATTGAGGTATTTGATTCAGTTATTTATTCAGCACTTGTCTCATGGAGGCTATAGTATGAGAGGAGTCTGAGATGAGAGATAGGTAAAATGTAGGAACTAGAGGGTTGTAAATTTCAGATTAAAGAGTGGACATTATTGAGTAGGCATGAGTGATATTGGTTTTTAAAAATCAATTTATTTATTTATCCTAAGGCAATGGGGTTAAGTGGCTTGCCCAAGGCCACAGGGCTAGGTAATTATTAAGTGTCTGAGGCCAGGTTTGAACTCAGGTACTCCTGATTCCAGGGCCAGTGCTCTATCTACTAAGCCACCTAGCCCCCCCCCCCCCCATCAATTAATTTATTATAAAGAAAAAATAGAAAGGAAGCTTTTTTAAAAAAATTCAACTTTTATGTTTCTACATCAACAAAAGGATAGGAAAAATTAATAACATTATTCCAAATGTCCTGTCAAAACTGATTCTGGCAAGTGATGACTTTGACCTTATTTAAGCAAATATATATATTAAAAGACCTTTTACATTATAGAGTTGATAGCTAGAAAACCCTTTATAAATAATCAAGTCAGGCCTTTCATTTTTCCAATAAGAAAAGTCAAAGCTATTTAAATGACTGACCAAGATATAATAAAGCAGGATGCTAACCCCATCATAACTATGTCTCCCTTAATTTGCCTAAGGTCATATTAGGGTTTTTAATTTTTTTTTTTGCTGCTATATTACTCCTTGTAATCTGTTAAAATTTCTGAAGCTTTTTAGATGACTTGCTATCCAACTTTAGTTTCTCTGTCTTCAATAATTTAACCAATAAGTAGTACTTATTAAACAGAGCAACAAAATATATATCAGGCATGGTGCTAGGCTTTGGGAATACAAACCCAATAAATGGAATAATCTCTATAGAGCTTATTTTTTTTAAAGATTTTATTTGCATTTTACAATTTTTCTCCCAATCTTACCCCACCCCCCACCCCCCACGGAAAGCAATCTGTCAGTCTTTATTTTGTTTCCATGTTGTATATTGATCCAAATTGAGTATGTTGAGAGAGAAATCATATTGTAGGGTTCTGTTTTTTAATCCACTCTGCTATTTGCTTATGTTTTAATGGAGAGTTCATCCCATTCACATTCAAAGTTATGATTATTAATTCTTTATTGCCCTCCATGCTATCTTCCCTCTGTTTGTATTTTTACCCCTTCCCCATCCATATTCCCCAGTATTTTGTTTCTGAATATCACCCCTTCAGTGTGTTTGCCCTCCTATATCACTCCCTCCCCTTTCTTTCCCCTTTCCCTTTTTCCCTTCCCTTCCTTTTGTTAGTTCCCCATTTCCCCCTCCCCCCTCCCTTTCTCTGTTCCCCACTCCCCTTTTCCCCTTTTAATACTTGAAAGGTTAGATGTTTTTTAAGTTAACTAATTATGTGTAAGTTGAATTTAAGCCAAGTATGATGAGAAGATTCAGGTGTTTCTCATCTCCTCCCTTCTTCCCCCTCTATTACTATAGGTATTTTGTACCTCTTAATATAATGAGATTTACCACATTCAATCCCCTCCCTCCTCCCATCTCCTTCCTATTCCCATTTTTAAGGAGGTAAATCATTCTATCTGAGTCATAGAAAATTCTGAGTATCTGTCACTTCTAGCTAAGTACATTCTATCTAATAGAGTTAAAATTCTTGAGAGTTATTAGAATCTTTCTCCCAAGTGGGGTTAAAGCCAGTTACATCCCATTAGATACCAGTCTCATGGATAGGTCATAAATGTCCATCACTTCTGGCTAGGTATATTCTCTCTGTTAGAGTTACAATTCTCAAGATTTATGAGAATTTTTTCCCCATGCTGGGATATAGCCAATTTCAACCTGTTGGATAGCAGATTTTCCTTTTATCACCCCCCCTTTTTTTTTTTACCTTTTCATGTGTCTCTTGAACCTCCTGTTTGATGTCCAAATTTTCTATTTAGCTCTGGTCTTTTCATCAGGAATTTTTGGAATTCTTCCATTTTGTTAAATGTCCATCTTTTTCCCTGGAAGAGAAGGCTCAGTTTTGTGGGATAGTGGATTCTTGGCTGCATTACAAGCTCCCTTGCTCTTCAAAATATCTTCTTCCAGGCCCTTCAATCCTTGATCCCTTAATGTTAATTCAGCCAGGTCCTGTGTAATCCTCACTGTGGCTCCTTCATATTTAAATTGTTTCTTTCTGGCTGCTTGTAGGATTTTCTCTTTTATCTGATAGTTCTGGAATTTAGCCACAACATTCCTTGGTGTTTTCATTTTAGGATCTTTTTCTGAAGGGGATCCATGTATTCTTTCAATAACTATTTTGCCCTCTGGTTCCATGATATCAGGGCAATTTTCCATCACTAGATCTTGTAATATTAAGTCCAGGCTTTTTTTTTTCCTCTTCAATGTTTTCAGGAAGTCCAATAATTTTCAGGTTGCCCCTTCTTAATCAGTTCTCAAGGTCAGTGGTTTTTCTGATGAGGTATTTTACATTTTCTTCTGTTTTTTTTTTTCTATTTTTTGATTTTGTTTGACAGGCTCTTGCTGTCTCATGACTTCATTAGTTTCTGCAGACTCCATTCTTTTTTTTTTTTAGGGAGGAGTTTTCATTAACCTTTTGTAATTCCTTTTCCAATTGGTCAATTCTACTTTTGAAAGAGCTTTCCATTTGACAATCTGAGGTTTTGAGAAAATTATTTTCTTTTTGCATTTGCCCAATTGAGGATCTGAGAGATTTATTCTCATTTTGTATTTGTCCAGTTGTATTTTCTAAGGATTTGTTTTCTTGTTGCAAGGTATTAATCTTCTCTTGGGTTTCTTTTGCCAAATTGTCCAACTGATTTTTAAACTCCTTCCTTATTTCTTCAAGGAAGTCTTTCTGTACTGGAGACCAGATCATATTCTTCTCAAAGGTTCTAGGTCTCTCTGAGTTAGGGTCTTTTCCTTCCAAGAATTTTTCTATGGATCCACCTTTCCACTGACCCTTCTTCATTTTGCTAAGACCTTGAGTTCAGGAGGGGAAGGTTCACAAGGGCTTGGGAATCACTAGAGGCTTTACTAACTGAGTGCAGTTTCTCTGGTGTGTCTGTGACCTTGATTGATGCCTTCTCCCTTAGCTTGAAAGCAGGGGTTGAAGCTATTGAATCCTTTTGCTTTCAATCAATGGTGGGCTTTACCCTGGGATGAGGTCATTCCTCTCCCTATTGTCAGCTGGGCTGGTTCTTCTGCTTGCACACCTGTGCCTGGGGCAGAAGTAGTCTGTAATTGTGTTTGTTCTGGGAAGAGGCCTCAGCTGCAGTGGAGGCATGGCCTCAGAGTTCCTCAGACCAGGGATGGTGTTCACAGCTCTCCTGCAAGGGAACTCTCCCCACAGCCCTGCCAGCAAACTCCAGAGGGTCAGCGCCAATACCAGTGCCTCTACTCCCTAGTTGACTCAAGGCCCCACTGCTGATCCAGCAGGTCCATCTCTCGGTCCCTCAGACTCTCTGGCTCCAATTCAGCCACTAATCTGGCTAATCGGGGCTGAACCGCCCTCTGTGCCTGAACTCACCCAAAGCTGCAGAAGACAAATCCTGAGGTAGATGTTCTTTCTCCTGGATTTTCTTTCTGGGTTTTGTGGATTGGATTTCTGTTAAGAGGTTTTTTTCATATGATAGATGGGGAAACATCAGGAGATTTTAGAACTGTGCCTGTCTTCTGTCCACTATCTCGGCCAGAAGTCCTCTGAGCTTATATTTTAATGGAGGAATTTTAGTAATAATAATGATGATGATGATAATGATTATAAATATATATATATATATATACTTATATATAAGCATATCCAGGATAAATATAAAGAGAATAAATGGTTATATTTATAATAAATGCATAAATAAAATAAATATGGAATGGTTATATATAAAGTAGTTTGAGAGCAGGGGAGATCAGAAAAGGCTTTATGTTGGATGTAGTTAGAGGAAGTTGGGTGATCCAGTAGATAAAATGCTAGAAATAGAATGAAGAATCCTTGTCTTTCTCAGTTCAAATCTGTCTTCAGGCACTTCCTAGCTGAGAGACCCTTTGCAAGTCACTTAACCCTGTCTGCCTCAGTTTCCTCAGCTGTAAAATGAACTGGAGAAGGAAATGGCAAACCACTCCAGTATCTCTGCCAAGAAAACCCCAAATGGAGCCACAGAGTCAGATACAACTGAAACAACTGAACAACAATAAAAGGATATAGTGATCAAGTAGCATCTTCAAAGAAGAGAGGAATTCTGTGAGGTAGTAGTGAAAGAATACATTCCAGAATATTGCTAACATCTAGGGACAGGAGATAGATTATCATGAATGAGGAACAGAGAGAAGGCTGCCCTTGTTGATTTCTGAGTAAGGGAAAGGTTATTTAACAAGGTTGGAAAGAGAAGTTGTGATAATTCATTTAAAAGTAAAACAAAGTAGTTCTTATTTTATTGTAACCGTAATAGGAAGCAATAGGAGTTTACTTGTGGTAGTGGGATGGGTCACATCTGCACTCAAGGAAAATCAACACAATGAATATCATTGTGGAGGATGATTTAAAGTGCAGAGATTTGTCTCAGGGAGGACAATTATGAGGCTCTTATTTCATTAATCTAGGCAAATGGTGATGAAGCCATGAACTAAAATGGTCCCTTTAAAAGTGCAAAAGGTGTCAGCTTCACAAAATATTGTAGATGTGATTATAGCAAATTTTGGCAATTACTTGGATATGTGGGATGGGGGAAAGTGAGGAGAAGGATAGTACAATTATAATGTTATGAATCCTAGAGATAGGAAGAATGAAATACTTGTTTGCAAATGCCCTTCAGAAAATATGCCCAGAACTCTTACTCCCCACCTCCTCCTCATCCTAGACACTAGGTTTTTCATTGTAACTTTTTTATCTATGACCTCTTTGTACTCTAGGTCTGTAATCCTATGATTCATGTTCCACTTTAACTTTCTTAGCTGCCACATCATTTAAAAAATTTTAATAATATTTTATTTTTTTCTAATTATTTGTAAAGATAATTTTCAACATTCATTTTTGTAAAGTTTTGAATTTCAATTTTCTCTCTCTCTCTCTCCCCCCTCTCTCTCCCCTCCCCAATATGGCAAACAATCTTAATTAAGTTATAAATGTCTTTTTCAGACAAATTGCTGACAACCTGCTGCTTTTGTTAACAAAGTTCTTTTTTAAACTTATCCATAACATTGAACATTTATCCAAATTGCATTTCATCTTATAGGATCCAACTCCCTGGTCCAGACTGTTAATATCTTTCCAAATCTTAACTGTGTTAGGATTGAGAAACTGAAAGTGTCTCAATATTTGTTATAACTTAGTGACATTTGCAAATTTGGTAAGCATGTCATTATATTCCTTTATTCACATCATTAAGAAAAATTTAATTTAACTAAACATTTAATAAATTGCATGGTCTAGGCACAGATTTAGCAACTAGGTGGTGTAGTATATAGAGTGCTGAGGTGTAGTGTATAGAATCAGGAAAACTCATTTTCTTGAGTTGAAAATCAGTGATAAACACTTATTAGCTGTGTGGTCTTGGCCAAGTCACTTAATCCTATTTGCCTTAGTTTCCTTATCTATAAAATGATCTAGAGAAGGAAAAGGCAAACTATTCTAGTAGCTTTGCCAAGAAAACACCAAATGGGTTCACGAAGAATCAGACACAAGTGAAATAACTTTTAAAAAGGTACAGATTTTTTAAGGGATTCTATTGAAAAACCTCCCAAATGGACATTGAATCATTAATTACTTTTTGTGTCCAGCTATTTAGCCCTATTTGAATCTACCCAACTGTACTGTTACCTAGTTCATATCTCTATCTTATGCGCAAATTTAGCATGAGTAACTTTACTAAAAGTAAAAGCGATATATAAATACTAGATATTATTATTTTATTATTACTAATTTTTATTAGTTATTTTTTCTGAGTTCCAATCCTATATTAGCTGCCTATTGGGCATGTCTGCCTGAATATCCCCTAGCTTATTATTTATTTCAATCTATAGCAAGAAACAAATACAGATATTTCCCCCAGTAACTTGGGGTCATGCTCTTATTTATGTTTTATTATCTTGACTAAGATCGACTTTGCTCATTTCCTATATATTATTGGTTCCACCTTAGTGGGTGGCATCTTTGTTAAAAACATTCAGGTTTCTCTGAGCTTCCTGATCTTTTCGGCATAGAGGTTATACTGGCTGTACTTTTGAATATCTGTCCACTCATAAGATCAGAGGTTCCAGGCTCTTTCACCTCATAAGGAAATCCAAGAACCAAAACCTTTTTGTAGGAATGCCATGGTTTAGAGTATGTGAGATAAAAATACCCTGAAGGAAAAATTTCCTCAGAGTCTGGGTCTGAGCAAAAGAAAGTTTATTTGTTCTTCTTGAGAAATGGGCAGATTCATAATCTCACCAAGTGCTGAGAGTTAAAGAGCTGCACCAAGATAAGGTAAAGCAGGTTTATATATACCTAATCGAAGTTCCCTCTCCCTAACTCCCCTTTTCCTTTGACCCATAGGCTGGGTCTCCAGAGGTACAATCTATTTGTGGAAAATCTATCCTAGCAACAGACACAAAGAAAGTAACGAAATGATCTCATAATATTTTTCTCATCAGATGAAAAATTCCTAATGACCTCCCAAAAAACTATCTTACCTAGAATGAAGTAATGTCTATGGCTAAAATGTTCTCTAGGTCAGTAAAAATAGTCTTATCATAAAACAGGTGGCTCTGAGCCTCCTTTGGAATGTAAGGTTTTCTTGACAAAGACATTTCTTAACCCTGAGAGGGCTTCACCAGGAACTTTCCAACACAAGAGAAGCTTACTCCCTTATAGTATTGTCTCTTTCCATATCTGTTGATCAGAGGAATCATAAATGAGTTAAACATCTGGCAGCTCAAATTAAAGTTATTACCAATGGAACACATTATCTCCTCACCTTCCCTGTTTCTCATAAAGCAGCTCGTCAGTCATTAAACATTTATTAAAAGCTTACTATTTGCCTGGCAATGTACTAAGCCCTTGAAACAAAAAGTCACAGAGCATTGAGGGAAAAATAATACATTAAAAGAAACTGAAAAAAAGGAGAGGAAGAGAGTGGATACTACAAGACTACTATTCCTAAATTCCTAAACTATTTTAGTAGCTTTGCCAAGTCATGAAGAGTCAGACATGAGTGAAACATCTTAAAAAAAAGCACAGATTTGTAAGGGGCTGTACTGAAGACCTAAGTGGATATTGAATGTTTTAATGAGCTATTACTAAATCCCAGGACTGCCGATTTCATTCCATTTTTTCAATGACTTCCTAAACTCCTTTAGAATTATAAACTCCTTCACGATCTAGCCCATCTTGTCTTTCTATTTCACATTAATGTTTGTCACAAATTCTGTATTCCAGCCAAAATGATATATTTCTCTCCTCCCCATGTGTTATATTTCATCTCCTTACTCCTTGTCTCTCATTTCCTCACCCTGCACTAGAATGTGGCTTGACTAAATTAAGTGACTTATGTAAGGATAGTAAATAATAAAGTGGGTTTTCAAACTAGATTTTCCAGTACTCCTACATCTTACTGAGCTGTATTTTTCTGGGTTACCATATTTCTCCATATATAAAATGCACCATTTTCTAAAAAATTTGGGGCCTAAAAACTGGAAGCTTCTTATATAATGGTTATAGATTTTTTATTTGTATTTCCTGCTTTTTCATGCTTGTTGTCTTTGCTCTCATTGTTTCACATTTGTTACCAGTATATTAGGTTTTGCTACATTCTGCCCAGAAATGGCTCAGAAAATATTTTTGTACAGTGCTAAATTCAAGTTCAAAGTGATCCACTTTGCAAAAGTGAATGAAAATCGTGCCCCTCTAACTGAGAAAACAATCTGAGACTGGATACAGGAAGAAGGAACCCTACTGAAAAATGCCATGGCAGAAGAAAGCCATGAAACACAGGTCACCAAATGACCTGATTTAGAGAGGAAATTGAAGAGATGACTTGAAGAGCAAAGGGCCATTGGAATTCCTGTGTCCACAAAGATGGTTCAGCAGGAGGCAAGAAGAATTGCTGATGAAAAAGAAGTGTCTGATTTTAAAGGAGTATACAATTGGTGCTGCAGGTTCATGAAACGAAATGGACTAAGCATTTGTCCATGCACCAGAGTTGCCCAGGGAGAGTTTGTGGTCAGCCACAGACCAGAGCACAGGCGGGAGAGCAGTCAGAGCCTCTCCTAAGACAGTGATTCATTATCAACACAGATTAAGGACTAACTAATGAATGGGAGTTTTGACAGTGATGAGGAGGTTATGAATTTTATGATGAGTTCATTAACTTTACATAATTTTTTTTCAAATTTCAGGTCCCCAAATTAAGGTGCATCTTAGTTTATTCTTTACGTGTGTGTTTTTGTGTGAATGTGTGTGTTTTCTCTTTGTTCTGGGTATTACTTGTTTGTTTGTTTTCTGAGGTTTACTACTTTCTGCCAAAATATTTTAATGAGCCCTTGTAGAATTTGTGTTACAAAGTCCTTATGAGTAGAGTTATTGGAAATTATTAGCAATTTGAAGGTGAAGTATTTGGATTTGAGATTTATGCTATAAAAATGTTTTTTTTCCTTTGGTTGAAACTATTGAGTAAAAAATAATTGGAAAGAAAACTAACAATAATCAAACAATAATAAATATTAACTTCTTAACAATTTGGTGACTGACGGGTAGGTAGGTGGGTATATAAAGCTGAATATTATGTGTCCAAGTTTTCAAAGTAATTGTAATCAGATTTGGGAAATAATACATATATGTGTATGCATAATCTTGTGTTCCTACATATCTAGATCTAGATATAATTATCTATCTATCTATACAAAATATATATATACATACACATTTGCATATTCACAATATGGGTTATATAGGCATAGTATATGTAATATATAATAGTATAATATATCATCTCATTATATGTTATAAGTATCTGCACATACATACATGCACACACATATATAATTTATATTTTGGAATCAGTTGTATGACATGGTAGACACTAGCAAAGGACCACTCCATATGGCATTCCTACATCAAAGAAGGTGTTTATGCTGTGTGAGTGAAGCAGAATTACAGTAGTAAAAACAAAATATGAGATGTGTAGATTTAAAGACATCTCCACTCCAAATGTTCACCTGTACTCTTTGTACCTGACCAAGGGGTAAAGCCTCCCAAACTCATGTTAGTAAAATCAGTCACAGTTGGATACACTGTACCTTGACTACAGTTTTCAAGAAAGAAGAACATTAACCACCTAGTATGTTATTGTATATGTATACAAATAACTGTAGTACAAATAAATATTTGATATGTGCATAGAAGAAGTTAAAGTGTCTCTTAAACTTGCCTTCTTGAGTTGCCACATTTTCCAGACACACTGCACTGACATAATTTGTTGTTTGTACCCAAGTTGAATTTCTGGTGTGTCTTTGGGAATCAAAGACTCTAGTCAATCTGCACCAGATTGAGAATTTTTTGCAGATGAGAGACCCTTGTAGATAAATAGACCATCATCAAAATAAGTGATCTAAGAAAGAAGAAGGAAACTGGTCCTTGTGTAATTTGCAGCTGATTATATCTTAGTAATTATTAATAGAAAATTAATTTGTTATTAACTCCTATCAAAATAACAGCCATACATGAATCTATTTATATTTACTAATAAAATTATTACATGACAAGATCTATATAATCAGTTTTAAAATTTATAATGAAATGTAAAATTAACTATAATTTTTATTTTTTGAATCATGTGCTTTAATATTTAAAGTCTTATGAGACAATTTAAAAGACACACTTATAGAGTGAATATACAGATAGTAATTTGTCTTTCATAAACTATGTGTATAATAAAATTTATTTCTTTCAGTATGGACCAGTATTTACAATTTTTGCTATGGGTAATCGGATTACCTTTGTAACTGAGGAAGAGGGTATTGATGCATTTTTCAACTCAAAAGAATTAAATTTTGAACATGCAGTGGAAGACCATATCTATCGAACAGGTAAAGAATTTTTTTATATATTTCATTTGAAATAACAGTGCTATTGAGTGATTTTTGTTTACTGTATGCATTAGTTGATTGAGTAGTGAGTAACATAGTAACTCAGAGTTACTTTTTCTCCTTTGGCTTTAATTGAAAGGAATAGTAAAGATAATATGCAATAACAAATTTAGATAGTACTTTGACATCTCATAATAATCCTATGAGGTGAATAGTACCTTATTTTATAGTTGATTCAGATTCAAAGAAATTGCTCAAGATCAGATCTAGTAAGTGTTAAGAATCAGAGCTGGTACTTAAACCCAGGGCAGTCAGTCAGAATGTCAACATTTAGAACTCTATATTGCAAGCATTTATTAGGTATCTATATAATGTGCCTACTGCCACGAATTATGGTTAGCACTGGGGTTACAAAGAAAGAGGAAAGACAATCATTGCTCTCAAGGAGCTCACAATCTAATGGGGAGATGATGTGAAAACAACTGTGTACAAACAAGTTACATATAGATGTTGAATTTTTATCTAAAATAAATTTCTGAGACGTTCTATAAGAAAATGATTTAATAGTGATACTAGAGAGTTACTGTTAAATCTAGTCATCTGATTCCTCAGTGATGTGACAATTTGATAGGTTTACAAAGCTTATCTTTATAAGAAAAAAAGGAGCTATGTTCATCAGGCTATTTCATAGAGTTTGCAATATTCAGCTGTTGGGCATCTTGGAGTTTCTGGGGTGGGATAATTGCTTGGCTCAATATTGCATTGGTTTAGAGCTCATGTCTCTCATTCTATACATTTTTTTTTGAGAGGCATCTTTCAGTGATCTTTTAAGAATTTCTGTCATAGGTCTAATATAGCTCACTGAAAAAGAAGGAGGAACTGGAGTAGCTAGGGGCACAGTAGATAGAGCACTGGCCCTAGAGTAAGGAGGACCTGAGTCCAAATGCAGCCTCAGACACCTAATCATTACCTAGCTGTGTGACCTTTGGCAAATCACTTAACCCCATTGCCTTGCAAAACCTTTTAAAAAAGGGAAGGAACTTATTAAAAGGAATAACATAGTAAGTCAATACCTACTCTATAGCTGTCTGTAAAGGGCAATTCCCCTTTTAGTAAAGAGTCTTGTGGTATCTAAGTTTAATCCTATGATTCTATTTTATTTCTATAAAAATATTTTTAGGCTGATTCTAACTATCTACTATTAATTCCTTTTAAATCTTCATTCACTAAATTGATAGGTAACTTAGGGTTAAAGGAATACTATATACTATTAGGCCTCATTTATTTTTGTGGATGGCAGCAGGGCAAAGTAGCATCATGGATCTCTACACCTACCTTAGGTCAGGTCAGTTATTTAAAAGCAAAACAATAAAGGCTGAGTGCCACGGATGACCCGGGGGGTCACCTGCAAATTTTCCCAAGGGATAATTGAAGCTGTTTTTGCTTTACTCAAGGTAGTTTACGTTTTTCTGTGGGGTCATAGTCCATATTCCCACTTCGTCCTTCCCACAAACTTGGTTTTGCATATAGTATTTTAGCTTTTCCAACTGATATAATGATGAAAGAACTTTTATTAAATCTGAATGCCAAGGCATGGAAATTGGAAAGGACTTCAAAAATGTATTGTTTCTTTCCCTAAGTCATTCTATTTGTTGTGTTTTGCAAAAGTATACTGTAGAGTTTTTCCTATATACCAGGAATCAGATGTTTAAGAAACATTACTCCTATCTCCTTCATGTTTTTATTATTTATCTTTTGAAAAAATTATCAATAGAGGCATACTTAAGAAATATTGAGAGTTCAGTTCCATACTGCAACAATGGTGAATATCTTAATATGATTTTCTTTGGGTTTCCGTGGTGCATCTAAAAGTCTTGTTTGCATTCTACTATTGAGTGTACACTACACTGCTTTCTCCCCCAAAATCAAAATTATCTGAGCTATCAGAAAATTGCAATCTTTTTGCTGGTGGAGGGTTTTATTGATGACTGTTGAATGAACAGAGTGGTCATTGCTGAAGACTGGCAAGGCTGTGGTAATTTCTTAAACTAAGACAGCAATGAAATTTGTTGCATCGATTGACACCTTTTATTTGAAAACTTAGAAACCAATAAAACTCTTAATTGACTTAATTTCAATATTGTTGGGTCTCAGGGAATAGGAGGCTTGAGGAGATGGAGAGAGAGATGGGAAAACAGCCCATAGGTGGAACATCCAGAAATATATTTATCAGTTTAGTTTGTCATCTTATGTGGGTGCAGTTTGGAGCATCCTGAAACAGTTACAGTGGTAGCATCATTTATCTCAGATCACCAATAACAGATTTAATAATTAATAAAAAGTTTGAAATATTGTGAGAATGGCCAAAATGTGACAGAGACATGATGTAAGCACAAGGCTTGGAAAAATGATAGCCATAGACTTGCTTGATACAGGGTTGTCACACATGTTCATTTTGCAAAAATCACAACATTGGTGAAGTATAAAAAAAAAGCAAAGTACATCAAACATTTTGCATGACTTATTTCATCTACTGTGACATAGAAAACAAACAATTAGGTAAAACCAAGTAACACAAAGGTCATGGCAGTGTATGCAACCTTCTTCCTTAGAATCTCTCTTCCAAGATGTGTTTCATGTGCTCTTCTCCTGGGCCAATAGTAGTCACTACAATTAGTTAGAAATTTACTGCCTTTTAGTGTTATCATTCTCTTGTATTCATTATTCATATTTTTGGGCATTCTGCTTACTTCACTGTATCAATTCTTTGTGTTAACCTTTTCTTATGGTATAATAATATTTCTTTATGTTCATATTCTACAATTTATTCAGCTATCTTCAAACAAAGGACACTTCCATTTATTTCTATTTTTAAAAATCTATGAATATTTTTATATATAAATATTTTCTGTCTTATGACCTCTTTGAGATATATGACAATAATCATCTTGATTTTTTTATAGCATTCAAATAAAATAGTTCCAATTTCTGTTCCTCATCTTTCCCTTCCTCTTCCTAAAAAGGATCAGATGAAAAACAGTGTGGTATATTGAAACTACATTTGAAATTAGAGAACCTGGGTCCATAAAATAGCTTTACTGCCTACTATCATACATGACCTTAAATTATTTTTTTTGGGGGGGGGTTATTTTCCTCATTTGTAGACTGAAGATATTGGGAAAAGTCACCAAATCTCTACAACTTAGTAAGGTAAAGAAAGTATTTTAATTTACAAATTTTTTAGGTAACAAAATAGGTACTTTCTAAAGTTCTTTCCATTACTAAGCCACTCATTGAAAAGAAATCAATGACTTTTAGGATAAACAGTGTAGAATTTGAGTGACTATCCTTATTATTCATTAATAAATAACTTAAAGAATCAATTATAAAAATACTTCTTAGTCAATCCAGGGGATTAACTTTGCCATATGTTCCCTTGGTGATATTCTTTCCAGACCAGAATTACAAAAATACTTAAAATAGAAGTTTAATCTTGTGACTTTCTCTCTACCACTCAGCTCATTATCATTTGTACATCCTAGTCACCTAAAGTATATACTCAATTAATGCAATCTATTCATTTAAAATTTTTCTATTTTAGAATTTTCTCCTGTCCCTGCTCAACAGAATAATAATAATAATGATGATGTTAATGGTGATGATGATGATGAAGAAAAATGAAAAACAGACCCTCATGACAAAGATGTCATGGAGATTGATGATATGATTAATCCTCTAGTCATACTTTATTTAGAATCTTTCAAAATTATATTTTTCTATAATGTTGACATTGTATGTATTGTTCTGAATCTGCTCATTTCATTTTCTGCAAGTTCATAGATCTTTCTCTAAAACTTTCCATTTCTTCATTTATTATGGTACAGTAATAATCCATCACATTAATATATATATATATATATATATAAACTATATATATATATATATATATATATATATATACACACATAGTTTATTTAGTTGACTATGCCTTTAATTTGAAGTTTAGGCTACTCTGCTAAGAGCTATTATGAGTATTTTTCTTCATATAAATCCTTTTCCTCTTTTTGACCTCTTTGGGTGTATGGTAACAACAGTGTATTATTAGCTCAAAGACTATGCACAATTTATTTTGTTTTTTTGACACAGTTCCAAATTGCTTTCCAAAATGATGGGAAAAATTCTCAATTCCACCAGCAGAGCACAAAATATGCCTGCTTCCTCTCAGTCCCTCCAATTTTTGTTATTTTCTTCTTTTGTCATTTATGTTTATCTGATAAATAAATACACACACACACATATATGTGGGATAAAGCTTTAGATTTCCTTTATTTTCTTTTATAGCAATTTGATATATTTTTTTCACATGGTTGTTGATATAGCTGTTCATATTTTTTGGAGAATATTTTTTTCATAAATTCAGATATTTAAATTACTAATGTATTTGGGGTAAATGAATTTTATCAGATGCCCACTATATTTAATATTATCCTAAACAAGATGTGCAGTGAAGAAGATTATATAAGACCAAATATTTATGCATTGTTCTCTACTATTTTTCTTTGCCACAAAAATTTATAAATTTTAACTATGAATCATATATGTCTACCACATATATATGTTTAAAACAGACATTTATAATTTAAAATAATTTTCTCCTTATAGTATCACTTCCAAAGAACATCTTTTTAACATTCCATGGTCTACTTTATGGTGTAATGAAAAACAAAATGAAGATTTCCCATCTCTATCAATTTAATGAAAAATTGGTAGAAGAATTACATGAACAACTGGAGAGTTTGGGTACTGATGGAGAAAAGGATCTCTACAACTTAGTAAGGTAAAAGAAGCATTTTAATTTACAAATTTTTTAGGTAATAAACTAGTTATTTAAGTTTGGCACTAAGAAAAACTTTCTGATTTGTGAGAGGTTGTGTACAGTTATACAGTTCCACAGTTATCACTTCCACATTATGACTTTTCCTACTGTGGCTTCCATATATTTTGGGATGACATAAATTCAGTGGCAATTTTTTTGGAGTTTAAATGACATAGAAAAAAAGGTTAAAGATTCAAAAATGCATAAAATATATGTATAGCATTATATAATTTCAACCTAAATTTTACAATAAGACTGTAATACTCCATAAGAGAAAAAGAAATTCAGACATCTTTTCTAGCACAAAGGGAGAGTCAAAAAGTTTTTTTCAGATTTTTCAGATTGTAGGGACACTGTGCCCCTAACCCCCCACTATGTGTCAGGGATAATTGTACTTTGGATATGCTGGGTTTTTTATTCATTCATTATTTCATCTATGTATTTATCTATTGTTTATCCACTCCCCATTTTTATTTACTTCCTTTTAAGAAATTTTAATTTTATTTATTTAATTTTTGTTTCATTCAAGTTCCAAAATGTCTTCCTGTGCCCCTTTTCACTCCACACTTGCAAGACTATCATTTAACATACACACATACAGACACAGGTGTATAGAAATTAAACATATACACATATAGACACAGGTATGTATAAATATACATACTTCTATTTTATCCTTCATAGGTCATTTTTTCATTAATTTGAGTATTTAAATTACTCAGAATAACCTAGATGATTTGGTTATTCTTCAACCAATATTGTTGTTACAGTATCCATTATTCTTTTAGTTTGGCTCATTTCACTTTTTATTATTTCATCATTTCATTATAGCACAGGAGAATTCTACCTTATTTACTTACTTTGTGGGGGGAAACTTCCCTAACTATAATGTATAGTATTGAAAATATTGTATATAACCACATGCATTTATTCAAAAAGTATAGCTAACACTAAAACTCTTATGACTGTCATCATTATTTGGTTAATTTGAAAGGAAGGTTTGAACTAAATTGTGTATGATGGGGTGATTCTTAAAAAAAGTGTATGTAGTTAGAAGGGTATAAAAATTCTTCTAGAATTAGAAAGAAATAAGACAAAGATATAGTAGAGGGAAAAGATAAGGGAAGGACTTTTAGAGGGTAGGCTAAGGAATAGAAGGGTAAGATAGTAGGTAGAAGTAAAGCAGAGGTTCAGATAGATGGAGGAGAAGCCAAGATAGTGCAGTAAGGCAGGAGCTCACCTGAGCTCTCCTCTGAACCTCTCTAAATACCTTTATATAATGACTCTAAAAAATTCAAATAATAAAACTCATAAAAAAGATATAGTGAAACAATTTTCCAGTCCAAGGCAGCTTAGAAGATTGGTAGGAAATGTCTGTCATGCCTGGGTGAGAGTGGAACAAAGTCCTACTGACCCAGCCCCTGCAAACCAGGTGTAGGCAGAGCTCTCAACCCATAGATGGCAGGGGAGTCAAACAACTAGTTGGAAGATTACAGGCATGTTTTTGCTAGCACCTGAGTTCAGGATTCTGGTGCTTCACATATACTCAGATCTGGGTTGCAATCATGACTGGGTTGCAGTCCTGAGTGGCAGTCCCACGGTTGAGGAAGCACACCAGAGTTTATGGCCAAAGTGGAGTGAGGACCCCACTTGTGGTTCCAGGGAAGGAAAAGAGTGTTTGTGGTTTCTCATAGACCAGAGAAGAGGATAAGAGAGTAGTAAACACACTCTCCTTAGATCATGCCACTTGGGAAAAACTGAAAACTTAGTGGTCCTTAGCAGTATCTTTGAAAATAGCTGCACAAAACTCCTGAAGCTTAGGACAGTGTATTATTCTGTGCACTGGAAGCAGAGCCTTTCTTTAACAAAGAACTAATATTTCAAGTAAATAGGCCAGGAAAAAAAACAGAAAAAAATCTAATCATAGAAAGTTACTAGGTAACAAGGAAGATAAAAACACATACAATGAGGAGAAGATAACAAAGTAAAAGCTCCTATATATCAAAACCTCCAAGAAAAATATGAATTAGTCACAGACCATGGAAGAGCTCAAAAAGGATTTTGAAAAATTGGGAAGGAAACATAGATGGAAGAAAATCATGAAAAATGAATTAACAACAAAGGAGACACAAGAAAATACTGAAGAAAATAACACCTTAAAAACAGACTAAGACAAATGGTTTTAAAAAAAGGTACAAAAAGCTAATGGGGGGGAAGATGCCATAAAAAAGGCAGAATTGTACAACTGGAAAAAGAGGCACAGAAATTCATTGAAGCAAAAACCTCCTTTGAAAAGTAGAATTGGCCAAAAGGAAAACAGATACAAAAGCCCATCGAAGAAAAGAATACATTAAAAATTAGATTGGAATGGAAGCTAATGAATTTATGAGAAATCAGTAGAAAATAAAACAAAAGCAAAAGAATAAAAACACCGAAGACAATGTGAAATATCTTACTGGAAACATAACTAATCTGGAAAATATATCCAGGAGAGACAATTAAAAATTATTCAAGTACTTGAAAGCCATGATCACCAAAAGAGCCTAGACATCATATTTCAATAAAGGAATACTTCCCTGATATGCTAGAACCAGAGGATAAAAATAGAAGTGGAAAAAATCTACCTCCTGAAAGAGATCCTCAAATGAAAACTCTCAGGAGTATTATAACCAAATTCCAGACCTCCCAGTTCATGGAAAAAATATTGTAAGCAGCCAGAAAGAAACAATTTAAGTATCATTGACCCATATTTGGAATAATACAAGATTTAGCAGCTTCTACATTAAAGGATACTAGGACTTAGAAAATGATATTCTGGATGGCAAAAGAACTTGAATCAAGAATCCACTACAAAACAGAACATACTCTTTCAGGAGAAAAGATAGACATTCAGAGAAATAGGGGACTTTCAAACTTTCCTAATGAAAAGACCAGAGTTGAACAGAAAATTGATGTTCAAATACAAGACTCAAGAGAAGTATAAAGGGGCATTATAAATTTAAACTGTTTACATTCTATATGGAATGATGATACTGCTAAATTAGAACTTTTTTCTTTATTAGGACAATTTGAAGGAGTTTATAGGCAGAGGATACTGGTGTGGGTTGAATATGAAGGGATAATATCCGAAAAAAATAAAATTAAAGGATGAGAGAAGAATGTACAAGGAGAAAGGGAAACAGAAAGATAGAATGGGGTAAATTATCTCACGTAAAATGGGGCAAGAAAAACTTTTATTGTGGAGGGGAAGAAGGGGAAATTGAGGGGATAGTGAGTGAACTTTACTCTCATCAGAACTGGCTCAAAGAGGAAATGGTGTACATACTCAGTTGGGTATAGAAATATATCTTACCCTTCAAGAAAGTAGGCAGGGCAGGATATAAGAGAAGAGGAGAGGAATAATAAAAGGGAGGACAAATTGGGGGAGAGGGTAGTTAGAAGCAAAACACTTTTGAGTAGGGACATGTGAAAGAAGAACAAATAGAATAAATGGGGGAAATAGGATAGAGGGAAATAGACTTAGCAGAAATAACTGAAAAAATTTTGAAACAGTTTTTTTCTGCCCAGTTCTCAAACATAAAGAGAATCAAGTCAGTTTTACAAAAGTAAGAGACATTCCCTAGTTGATAAATGATCAAAAGATATGAAAAGTTTTCTGATGAAATAACCAAAGCTATCTGTAACTATATGGAAAAGAAATAGTCTTATTAATTGGAGAAATGCAAATTAAAGAATTTTGAGTTACCATGTCATGCTTATTAGTTTGACATGTTAGAGGAAATATGGGAAAAATGAGATATTAATGCTTTGTGGAGTTGAGAACTGATTCAACCATTCTGTGGAGAATTTGGAACTATACACAAAGGGCTATAAAACCATGTATACCATCTGACCTGGTAATGTTACTACTAGATCAGCATCCCCAAAGAGATAAAAAACAAAAAGGAAAAGGATTTATATGTTCAAAAATATTTATAGAGCTCTTTTCTGTTGGCAAAAATTTGGAAATTAATGGAATGCCCATCAATTGAGGAATCATTGAATAAACTGTAGTATGTGATTACGATGAAATAATATTGTGCTATAAGAAATGATGAGCAGAATACTCTCAGAAAAACCTGGAAAGATTTACAAGAGCTTATGTACTGTGTACAAAGTAACAGCAATATTCTAAGATGATCAGCTGTGAATGACTTAGCTATTGTCAGTAATACAAAGATTCAAGACAACTCTGAAGGGCATATGATGAAAATGCTATCCATCATCTCAAGAGAAAGGACTGATGATGACTGAATATAGATTGACGTATACTTTTTTAAACTTTATTTTTCTTAACTTTTTTATCTATCTTTTATTTCACAACATGACTATTATGGAAATGTTTTGCTTTACTACACATTTAATCTATATTGAATTACTTGCCTTCTCAATGAAGGGTGGTGGGGAGGAAAGAAGGGAGAGAATTTTGAACTTTACATGATGGAAATGAATGTTAAATAATCTTTTTACATGAAACAAGAAAAATAAAGAATTAAATTGGAAATTTAAAAAAATAAAGCAGAGGAGTGAAGAAGTATAGGTAAGTAGGGTGACAAGGATAGTGAGGAACATACATTAGAAGTAATTGCAGGGGTGGCTAGGTGGTGCAGTGGATAGAGCACTGGCCCTGGAGTCAGGAGTACCTGAGTTCAAATCTGACCTCAGACACTTAATAATTGCCTAGCTGTGTGGCCTTGGGCAAGCCACTTAACCCCATTGCCTTACAAAAAAAAACTTAAAGAAAGGTAATTGTAGCTTAGAATGTGAATGGGGTGATTTTACCTGTAAAATGGATAGCAGATTAAAACTTTTAAACAGCATGTTGATTTCAAGAAACATTATAAAAATGAGAGATTAAAAAAAAGACAAAATAAAGGTCAGGAAAAGAATTTAATATGTAAAAAGCAGGAATAATAATTATGATCTCAGTCAAAGTTAATATTAAAATAGATTTAACCAAAAGAGAAAAAGATACTATATGTCAGCAATATTATTTTGTACTATTTAAAATACCTTGACAGTATAAAATACCTGAGTATATTCCTGCCAAAACAGACACAGGAACTATATAAACATAAACATAAAGCATGCTCTTTTGCAAATAAACTCAGATCTAAATAATCGAAGTAATATTTATTGTTCATGGGTAGGAAATATCAATATAATTTTTAAGATGAAAATTTTATGTAATTAATCTATTCATTTATTCAGTGTCATCCCAGTTTACTTACCAAAAAAACTATTTTACTGAATTAGAAAAAAATACCAAAAGATCAGGAACTTCAAAGAAACCAGGGGATATAGTCAACAGTATCAGACCTTAAACTACACTATAAGGCATGAGCATGATTGAAATGTAAAAAGAATAATTTTGATTATTTTAAATTGAATAAACAATAAAACTTATCTAGCCCAAAATAGAAGGAATAGGCAATCTTTCAGATAGCACTGGAATTTTGCTGTGGCATAGGAATTGATAAACTGATTGATTTAGAAAAACATGGAAAGACTTGGACTTATGAAATAAGAAGAGAAAGATAATAGGATAGAAAGCATATATATATATATATATATGAGTATGAGTATATATATATGTGTATATGCTTGTAGATATCTATATACACATATATATGCATCCATCCTTTATTGTAGCCTACTTTAAGGAGGGGGGGAAGGGAAGAAAGCAAGAAGAAGCAAAGAAAGCCTGGGTAGCTTTGAAAAAAATGTGTAATATTTATTATATAGGTTTTCTTGAATTGACAATGTATTTGTTTTATATTAAATCCTCTCTTATGATCTGCTATGTACATGGCAATTTTTTCTTTTCTCATTTTGTATTAAAGTTTAAAATTTAAAAAAGTACCAAAAAACAAGTGTAGCTACCCAAGTACTCTTCTTGTTTTGATCCTAATATTTATTGATATCTATATCCAATAAGAGAAAGTTAGTTCTTCTTAGCTTTGCAGATTGGCCAGAGGTCTTTTCCTTCCTCATTCCCTATCATAAATCCAATTAATGCATGAATCAAAAGATAGCACCCACATCCCTTTACCATTACTATCTCAAAGTCCTGTGGCAGAAGGCAAGTGATGAAGCAACAGGTGCAGATACACTGGGAGCTGTAGTCACAACCCTGAATGCAGGTGGTGCAGACCAAAGTGTCTTTTTCTCACTAGAAGCAGCAGTGGGATTTGGCAGCCCTCTGATAACTGAGCTTTTTAGGATCACACTGCTCACTTATTTGTTTGATGAAGGGATTAGAAAAGGTGCCCTAGAAATTGTCTGCTTACCCAGCCCTGATTACCAAGGCAGGGATCTCACCCTGTGATGGAGACATAAAAAAATCTACAAAAACTTCAAAGGAGATTCCATCAGAGCATGGGATATGTGCACACTCAAAGACAATACAAGATCCAATAGACCTGAAAAATGAACAGCTCTTGTTGCAAGAGAACTCAGCAGGTATCATATCCAAATAGCAGCCCTGAGTGAAACAAGGCTGGCAAATGAAGGCCTGCTTACTGAAGTTGGAGCTGTTTTTTCTGCAGTGGTCACAGTGAAGGGGAGCATTGTGAATCTGGGGTAAGTTTTGCAATGAAAACGAATCTAGTCAACAAGATTGAATGTCTGTCAAAAGGAGTGAATGACAGGCTCATGACAGTGAGATTGCCACTTGTAGGAAAATGTCATGCCACCATCAGTGTCCATGCTCCCACCATGATGAACCCTGATGTCGTCAAAGAAAAATTTTATGAAGACATAGAGATCCTTATCATCATTGTACCAAATGAGGACAAGATAATAACTCTGAGTGACTTTAATGCTAAGAGTAGGCTCAGATTTCCAGACATGGCAGGGAGTCCTTGGGAAGACTGTAGTTGAAAACAGCAACAGCAAATGGTCACCTGCTAATGAAGACTTGTGCATCTCATGATCTCATCACAAACACTCTTCCATTTACCTAAATTGAATAAAACTTTCTGGATTCACCCTTGCAATAAACATAGGCATATAATAGACTATGTCTTTAAGGAGAAGAGACAGATAGGATGTGAGAGTGATGAAGGTGATGTGTGGTGCAGTGTGCTGGACTGATCATAGATACATCCTCTCCAAGCTAAATATGCACATTAAATCAAAGAAATAACCCCATGGCAAAATGACTAGCAAAAGAATTAATGTCAAGAGATGAGAGTGTCTTTCTAAGCAGGAACAATTTGTTGCTAACTTGGAGAGAAAACTGAACAAATACACAATTGACAACAATGGAGCAGAAAAAGAGAGGGCGGCTTTCAGAGATCTGGTATACAGCACTCAGTTGCTCTTCTGGGTCAGAACACTTGCAAATATCAAGACTGGTTTGATGAAAATGATGGAGAAATACAGAAGCGACTAAATGAAAAATGAGAAATCCACAGGGTTTGCCAGCAGAATAGTTCATCCATTTCTAAGAAGGCAGCATTTAATTCTATTAAAAGGGAAGTATAAGTGAATCTTACTTGGCTCAGTAAGAAGGCAGATGAAACTCATTTTTTTAAAGTTTTTGCAAGGCAAATGGGGTTAAGTGGCTTGCCCAAGGCCACACAGCTAGGTAATTATTAAGTGTCTGAGACTGGATTTGAACCCAGGTACTCCGACTTCAGGGCCAGTGCTTTATCTACTGTGCCACCTAGCCACCCCTGAAATTCATTTTTAAAATGCAGATAGTAACAAATTAAAGTTCTTTTATGATATCCTGAAGGCTATTTATGGGCCAAAGACCTATGAGTCATCTCAATTACTCAGTGCTGATGGACCAACATTGATTAAAGTTAACGACATGATCCTAGAGAGATGGGCTGTTTACTTCCATAGTATTTATAAGAGACTATCATGAATCATTGCAGAAGCCATTCATTGTTTACTGCAAGTTGAAGTCAATCTGTCCTTAGCTGAAGTTCCAACTGAAGAAGAGATTTTGAATGTCATTAGGTTCATTTCAAGTGGCAAAGCATCAGGTGCTGATTCTGTTCCAACTGAGATCTACAAGGTGGAGGTCCATTTCTCATCCACAAATTGAAATTTTCCAGGTTATATATGGCAAGAATTCAAGGATGCCTCCATTATTCATCTCTGTAAAGGCAAAGGGACAGATCGCCCTATGACAATCACGTGGATATTTCTCCTTTAGTCATTGCTGGTAATATTCTTGCTAGAGTCCTTCTCAGTAGGCTCATCCTTCACCTAGAAGATGAAGCAGTGTGACTTCAGAAAGGGTCAAGGAACAATCACCATTGGTGTTTGCTTCCCAACAACTCCAGGAAAAATGCCAGTAGCAGAACAGAGGTTTGTATATCAGATCTTTGATACCATCAGAATTTATGGAAGATTATGTAGAAATTTGGTTGCCCATAGAAGTTCATCAGTCCTGTATGTCAGCTTCATGGTGGCATGCTTTCCTGGGTCTGGATCATGCTCTTGTGTGATTTTCTGATCACCAATGGAATGATACAAGGTTGTGTCCTTGCTCCAATGCTTTTTAGCATGATATTTTCAGCCATGTTATTAAACTCCTTCACTGAGGATGAACATGACCTCAAGGTCAACTACCCCACTGATGGCAAATTCTTCAATTTAAGCCAAGACCAAAGGAGAGGGAGTGTTGGAGCAGGATCTTCTGTTTGTGCACTCAATTCAGCCTCTGAAGCTGAGAATCAACAAAATATGAATTGATTCTCTGCTGCTTGTACTCATTTTGGTCTAACAATTAACACTAAGAAAACGCACTATCAGCCAGCATCACACCATCCATATGTAGAACCATTGGTTGTGGCAAATGGAGAAGTTTTGGATACTGTTGATAAGTTCTTTTACCTTGGTGGTATCCTTTCTAGGGAGGTACACCTTGACAATGAGGTTGATACATTCTTTGTTAGAGCTAGCTCAGTATTTGGGAGTCTCTGAAATAAAGTAAGAGACAAGAGTTATTTGACTGTGAAACTGAAGGTCTGCAGAGCTATTGTGCTGACCTCATTGCTATATGCCTGTGAAACCTGGATAGTCAAAGTGCCATGTCAGGAAACTGGATCATTTCCATTAAATTGGCTTAGGAAGATTTTGAAGATCACCTGGCAGAAGATACCAGGCATTGAGGTCCTTTCTTGAGCTAAACTGACTAGTATTCCAATATTACTACAGAGAGTGCAACTGTGATGGACTGGACACATTGTTAGAATTCCAGACATACACTTGCCAACAAAACTGTTTTATGGCAAGCTCACAGAAAAGGATCAGAAGAAGTGATACCAGGACATAGTGTTCAGTAATTATTTGTTAATGATGATCTGATTTACTACAGTACTTATAGTGGGGGGTTGTATATTGTTATTTGACTTCAGAGGTCCCTCTGAACTCTACAACCATGAACTTTGGTTCTTATGATTGATTGCTTGTTTTTCCTAGGTATACCTTGTATCCTGTCACAGTGAATATTATTTTTGGCAAAGGCTTATATCCAACAACCCAGAAGAAAATTCAAGAATTCCATGAATATTTTCAGAATTATGATGACGGTTTTCAATATGGGAGTCAGATACCTGATTGTTTCTTAAGGTAAAAAGTTATTTTATCTGTTTTATTCATGATCATAATTCTATTCTAAGGAAAGAATGAGTATAATGAAGAAAATCTTAAAAGAGGCCATGTAAAATCATATGCAAGATTTTTAAATAGAGGGAGGATAAAGATATTTCTTTGTGATTTTTAAATCTGGGTACAAAGAGGGGATAGCCTGTACTTATCTTGGTGAGGAAGAAAGGAATGTTAGAATTTTGTTCCTTTTTTCACCTTCACTAACAGTTCATTATAAGCTCTAGAGCTATAAGAATCCTACTATGCCTTAGTTACAGAGACCAACTGCTGAAACAATGAGAATCAGACACTGTTGCCCTTACTCTTTTTTGAGAAATAAAGTGATATCTGGGAATGATAAACTTCCTCTCATAGCTGATTTAAGTTAATTCTTTATTTTTCACAAAATAAAATGAATAAAAGAGAAAATAATTTAATACTAATGTTTTGACAATTTCTTAATTCAGAGCTATCAACTTTCCTCCATTTCCTCTGTTTCTCCCCCCTCAAATAAAGTAAATATGTTTTCTTCTCCATTAATTTATACACTATTTTCTTCCATTCACCTAATCTCATTAGATTGTCTTCAATAATGAAAGATAAGAACCAACCAACCAGTAGTAGTTGTTCCCTATGTAATAACACTTGTTCTTCATAGTTTGCCAAATTATTTTACAGTAGTTCAGAGAATCACAGAATTTGAAAGTTGGAAACACCTTATCCTTCATCAATTTTATATCCTATATAAAAGGTGTCCTTACTATACTATATTTGACAAGTGGAAGCTTAAAGATCAGTTAGGAGAGGGAACTCATTACCTCTTGAAGTAGTCCTCTTCTGGAGAACTCAAATTATTAGGAAGTCATTTTTTTTTAGTTTTTTTTTTTTGCAAGGCAAATGGAGTTAAGTGGCTTGTCCAAGGCCACACAGCTAGGTAATTATTAAGTGTTTGAGACCAGATTTCAACCCAAGTACTCCTGACTCCAGGGCTGGTGCTTTATCCACTGTACCACCTAGCCGCCCCAGGAAGTCATTTTTGATATCAAATATAAATGACCTTTTTGGCAAATTTGGCAAATTTCACCCATTGTTTTTGGTTCTTCTCCTCTCACCAAACCTCATGTAGAGTTTTATATTTGTTCTGGCCACATGATTCAAGGAAATTGCCAGTCTGGAGAATGTTCAGAGTGGGACAACCAAAATGGTGGAGTCTTGAATCCCAGTCATTTGAAGATTGGTTGAAAGAATTGGACTTGTTTAGCCTAAGAGAACAGAAGACGCAGTGAGAATATGATATTTTTCTTATAATTTGAAAGGCTGTCAGGTAAAGGAGAAAATAGCTTAGCTCAGTTTGACTTCAAATGGAAAGAACCAGAAGCAGTGGGTAAAATTTGCAAAAAAGGGCAATTTAGGCTTCCTAGATCATTTTGGGATCTTTCAGAGGATAAAGATTTGCAAGCTGAAATAGAATTAGTTGGCCATTAATTTTAACCCAATGACCAAAAATATCCCCAATATGCCATATCCCCCCAAATATTATCTGGGTACTTCTTGGTGATTTTCATCTCTCTTTCTAGAAACTTTGTTTCCTCTTAATGCAGCCTAAATTCTCATGAGTTTTTTTTTGCTTTCTACATTGCTGATTTATACCTAGATTACAGACCACTAAAATATTAATATCTTTTTCTGTCTATTCATATACCTCAATCTTATACCCATGATGTTGACTTTTATAACCAAGAGCAAAACTTTGTTTATCTCTAACTTCATTTAATTAATATTTTGTTCAATTCAAGTATTTGATAAAAGTATTCAACAGTGCAAAGTCAAGCACAGATATTTGGAGTACTCTTAAAAATCTCTTTCCCCAGTAGTGTGGCACCATTAACAACATTATTCTTTGCGTATGCTCATCCCACTAAAGCAGAATTCATCCAATTATATTATCATTTAATTTGTATCTTTCCACACAAATAGTAAAAGTTATTTTATCAAAAGTTTCAATAAAATCTATACAAACTATTTCCACAACATTCCACTCATCTACTGGTTAAGTGATTCTGTTTTAAAGCAGCAACAGCAACAAATGGGGTTAATCTGGCATGATCTGTTTTTGATGAAATCATTCTGGCTCTTTGTAATCACCAGGTCCCTTTCTAGATGTTTTCCAGCCATCTCTTTGATTGTATTTTTCAGCATTTCCTCAGGAATGAAAGTCAAGATCATTGACCCGCAGATTATATTATATTATCTTCCATTTTACAGAAAGTTAAGCAAAACTTTTTCCCTTCTCCCATCTCTAGAACTACTCATGTTTTCCACAATCACTCAGACATCCTTGCCAGAGTCCCAGAAATGACATTTCCTAGTCCTCTTACAATCTAAAGGTGTTCTTCTTCTTAGTTGGGGAATTTGAATCATCCATAGAAGCTAGTTTCTCTTTTATAATTTCCTTACTTATCTCTCATGCCATCTCCCTATATATTCTTTTATGTTTTGCCATTAGAGTACAGAGTTCATTTCTCCTTTGCAGAGAAAGAAAGAAAATAAAACTGAAGGTTCTTCCTCCTCTCTATTTTAATTTATAATCCTTTCCACTTAGAGCGAAGGGCTACCACATCTTGCATCTTCTTTCTTCCAACATAGATTTAACCACCCCCCTCCAAAACCTAACCAAACCAAATCAAAAAAAACCCTCTCCCCTTTTGGTTGTTCTTGTTCTTAGCTTCCCCTTCCAGCCTCAGTTCATTTTGAATTTTAGTGTTCCTGACACTATATTTACAAGACTCCCATTCATTTTGCTATATATAAGATTCATCTTCATCCTTTTGTTTCCATCTTCTATTCAGTTCTTTTTATAAACTAAATTTGTCGATGAGTTTCCTGTGTATCCATTTGAGACTATTCAGATAAATCTTGTTTTCATTACAATTATTTATTATTTTTTCTTTCAGAATTTCCTTCTTGAAAATGTCTTATCTGTTCTGGGTGGCTTTTCCTTGAAGCATGAGATCCTTGCTGTCTTTTCTATGAACCCTCTGGAATCTCCTTTCCCCAGATCTAGTGTATATTCACACTATGGTTTTATTACTTCTTTATCACAAACTCCAGGACAAAATGGTCAGTTTTGTATAGGGTTCTCATCATTTTCACTCTCATTACTAGTTCTTCCCTGGTATTGAGAATCATTTCTGAGGTGGAATTTTCCTTTTTTAATTCCTCCACCTTTTGAAGGATGAAATTTTCACTAAGGCAAGTCAAGATATTAACTGCTCTATTATGCTTTTGACTGAAATCTATAGCAGATGTCTAGATAATTGAAGTGTCCTGTGATTGTCACATTACTTCTCTGTCCCAGGCTTGTGATTTATTTTCTAAAATCCTTATCTATATTCTTCTATTTTCTAAAATCCTTATCTATATTCTTCTCTTTCTGTCCTAGTGGTCTATAGTATATATTGACAAAAATAGCGCATTTCTTCCTCCTTCATTTGCTCAAATATTCTTTATTATATATTAAAACATATTAAATATACTTTATTATGTTATTCTTTATAATGCTGTTCCACTCTGGTTCTTAGTTTTTCTCATATATTTACAGCTTTTTAACATATCTATCTTTTCATCTATTCTGATTCTTTTGAAAAAAGGTATTCCCCTCCATAGCCATGGTCTACTCATGTGTTTCATCTCATCAAGTTTCAATGGTACCTATGGGATATAATGTAGATTTTTTCCCCAAAAGTGAATGAGTGGAATTGAACAGGATACTTTCTAATAACCTGTTTTATTCATCAAAATTAATTTTACAAGGATGTGTTAATTTGCACAATATCACTCCTCCCCTTTTCCTTTCTATTTATGAATGTTTATGCAAATTCATGGAATTCTAGCTTGATCTGAAAAAAGAAACTCATAGAAGTAACTTTCACAAAAATATAGCATCCTATTTTATATTTTTTGATCTTACTCCTAGCTACTTCTAAAGTGCCTTTCAAATGAATTTCTAATTTCTCTTGTCATCCATAGAAAATGGTCAAAATCCAAAAAGTGGCTTCTGAATCTATTTGAAAAAAGCATTCCTGATCTAGAGAGGGACAAAGCTTCAGATGATCTGGTTAGTATTTTCAAGTCTTTGTTAAATATTAAGTTAAATTGAAATATGTATTTTTAATGCAATATACTAAACTTTTGTTAAACTCTTATGTAAAGTTTTGTTAAAGCATTTTATTAAAAACAATGAGATATAAGACAATGAGTCTAGGGGGCAGGGAAGAAATGTTTGTCAATAAGTATGGTATAATGTGACAGAATAGTATAAAAATTTTTTTTATGAGAAGCTTTTAGAATAAGAGATCTCAAGGTAATGAACTCAACTGAGGCTTCAAGGAAGGAATAGATTGATTTTTAAGTTATGCTTTGAAGGGAGGATTTCAAGAAATGTTAGGTAAGAATATTGGGCAGGAAAAGAAAGTCCAACCAACAGAGAGGGAATAATGTAAGGAAAAGTAGAACAGAGTAAGATGGATAGAGAGGAAAATAAATAGTCCAGTTTGTCCTCATCATAAGAAGAAGTAGGGTGAAAAGTTATAAAATAATATTGTTTCAGAGACAGAAGAGAAACCTTGGACCTATACCTGAAACTATGCCAACTATGGCATATCTAACAACTGGTTAGCCAAACTTTTCTTGAAGACCAGTAGGAATGGGGAACCTACCAACTCCCAGGGCAGCCCACTGCCCTTTTGTATAACTCCAACTGTTAGGAATCTCCTTCTTAATTCAAATCCACATATCCTCTTTATAACTTCTACCATTTTCCCCTAAATCTACTTTCTGGTACAATAAGCATAAGACACATTGGAGCCAGATTGATTTATAGAGAAAAAAGAAAAAAAAATATTTGAAGGAGAGAGAGAAAACGTTTTATAAAAGGCAATTTATCACATGTAAGCTATCATGCTTTTTTTTTTCTTCTTTAAACAGAGGTTGGTATCATGATGTAGTGCATATAACAATGGATTGAGAGTCAAGTTGCCTTAGTTCTAGGTTCTAACCAGCGGTATTTCTGGGGGAAGTCATTCTGCTTCTCTGGGTTTCATTTATCTCATATAGAAATGAAAGGACTGGTCTAGATGTTTTCTAAGATGAGCTTGTGCTTAGTGTTTTGTGATTCTAACCATATTCCTCTAGAACAGTTAAAAATGACTAATATGATTCTTTCTTTAAAGAAACCATTGAAAAGGAATTAAGGGAATCTATAAAATTCAACTTTATAGCAAATATTGTTTTGCAAACTTTCTTGCTGATGCTAATGTTTGTCCTTCATTATTGAAGAAGACTGTGTCATCAGAGAGGTGATGCTGTGACAAACACATAAATTGGATTTAAGTGAGGGAGTTCTGTGCTAAGTTACCAGCCTCACTTTCTCCTCCAGAGCCATCTGGGTCCAATAGCCAGATACAAATCAGGATGACTGGGGATAGTTGTGAGGCAATCAGGGTTAAGTGACTTGCCCAAGGTCACACAGCTTGTAAGTGTTCAGTGTCTGAGGTTTCTACTGTTCCTTAGATAACACCCTGGTGTGAAAAAAACAGTGAAATTTCCAATGAAGAGTCCCAAGTATTATCCTCTCCACCCAAAAGCAAATTATCTAATTATTTTATTCATGGTAGCAAAGTTAAATAAGAAGGGAGATCATGGTAGCCTCCTTTCTTTTGAAGTTGTAAAAATTTCTGTTTTATATACAGATGGGAATTAATCTAGTTTTACCTGAGACCCTGAGTTTTGTGCTTGACATTCACACACTCAAAAATAATATGCCAAAATTCACAGGCAGGACAGAGAGTTCTGGTTTCTAAGGTTATAGTTAAAATTTCCTTAACTGTACATTATCTCAGAATAATTTAATTTTTTCCTACTTTGGAAGGGTTGGGACAGTTCTGAGCATTTGAACTGAGCAAAGACAAATTAGGTTTCAATTTACCATAATGAAATAGACAATTTTTGTACTTCTCACATTAAATATTGGCACTAGAGTGTCTGTCTTCTACAGGGAAGATTGCAAAAGCCCCATTGTGTGTCTTTTATGATTTGATTTCATTCAAAATTCATTATTATTTTGTATAGGGTCCTTGCCCTTGAAGGACTTGGAATCTATCATGGTGTTTACTGTAATTACCTTTGTAATTTATTTTGTTTTGGGTCTAGGTGAACATTTTGGAAAATAGGAAAAAATCATAATGAAGAGAATTTGTTAAATAACCATAAGGGCTTAAGTAAGAGAATCACTGAAAAATAAAATTGAAGAAATTGTGAATAGGTAGAAAGAGGTAAGGGTTGCTGAGGAAAATGTCTACTAATTAAGTTCTGCCCTTTTATAGATATCATGTTATAATTATGTCAGACCCTGATACCAAATTCATGGGAGCAAATTAAATGAAATGAAGTAGTATAGAAAGAAGCAAAGAATGGGCTCAGGATAAAATCTTTGGGGGCAGTGATAAGAGGGGACATGAAATGAGTGATGATCCAGCAAAGGAAAGGAGAACCAGAAATGAGCCATATCATGTCACAAAACCTTAGAAAGTATCCAGTATGAAAAGATGACAAATAATGTCAAATGTTACAGAGAGGACATGTAGGATGAGGCTTGAGGTAAGGAACAATCATTAGATTTGACAATTAAAATTCCCAGATGACTTTAAAGATATCTATTTCATTTCAGTGATTAGGTCAGAAATCACATTGCTGGGAATTTAAAATAGAGCAAGAGAAAAGGAAGTGGAGGCAGAAAGTAGGTACAGCTTTTTTTTTTAGGGTTTTGACTGAGAAAGGGATATAGGATGTAGAATGATCTAGAATCTGGTGATTTCTTATTAAAGAATGAATTTGGGGTATATTTATAATCAAATAAAAAAGAATAAATAGATATGAATAAAATGATTATGAGAGAGAAGGAACAGCACAGAGAGTCAGATGAAGAATTAAAATGATGATTGTGGGAGGAATTTGCAGAAGAACATGGTTGAAGATGTGGAGGTCACATGTGGAACAGTTGGTCTTGATGAGCAAAAGGGCCATTTTTTCATCAGAAACTGGAGTAAAGAAAATAGTCAAGAATGATGTCAAGATGGAGAAAAGGAGTGAAGAATTTCTACCAAAGTTACAAGAAATTTTGAATTTTAACTTTGTAGACTTTTTTGTAAACACTAATTTTCTTCTCTGAGGTTTTACTGGTCTAATTAGATTTTTGACTGTTAAAACTGTCCATCATTTAAACTTTTATGAGCAACTTACTATTTTTCATCTGGTGTTATTACTATATTTCATCTGGTGGAATTTACCCATGACCTTATGTTTTAGTATTCACAAGACATTCTGTTATCTTGTGAATTAGAGAAATACATGCAGGCCCATAGATCATTACTGCACATATATAAGGGACTAGATCTGTTCTGCCCTGATTATATCAATTGTAGGGTGAAATATCCTCTGAGAGAATACTGAGATACCAAAGAAAGAGGGGCCCTATACTAGCCACAGGGCTCAATTTATATTCTTATTTCCTCTAGGCAGTTTTATGCTGATTATAGAATATGAAATAAGAATCTAGTGAATTTCACAAATAATTGCGTAATTTCATTGTTCTAAATTAATACATTTTATTTATTCTTTCATGATTTTTGATTTTTTGATTTGGTATCTGGAGTTCCTAAAGAGGAAACTCTTTTTCTTATTGTAATTTGGCACTTTTCTGCAGCTTCCATTCTTTGAATATTGCCTTGGGCACTGAAAGGTTGAAGGAGTTGCACAAGGTCACCCTATCATTATCTCTCAGAGGCAAGACTTGAACCTCTCTTAATAATACTCAGACTGACTCTTTGTTGGTTATACCATATTGCCTGTCTAAATTTGCCTTTAAATAAAGATTAGATGTTAGAGATATGTTACACACAACTTAAAATATAGAAAGTTTCATAGACTCATTTTAGATCCAGGGTATATCTCATCTAAAAATCAAGATTGACACTTTTTGACAGAGATCATTTAATTCAGCTCTCTCATTTTTAACAAGAGAATAGGCAGAGTCTAAGAGAGTACTATTTTTCTTTTTTTTTTTTTAGGTTTTTTTTTTGCAAGGCAAATGGGGTTAAGTGGCTTGCCCAAGGTCACACAGCTAGGTAATTATTAAGTGTCTGAGCCCGGATTTGAACCCAGGTACTCCTCACTCCAAGGCCGGTGCTTTATCTGCTACACCACCTAGCCGCCCCAGAGTACTATTTTTCAAAGTCACTCTTGTAATATTAACAGCTAGATCTTCAGACTCCAGTGGACCCCTTTAAACTCTTAATCATTGAAAACCCTGAAGAATTTTTCTATGTATGGGTTATAGCTATTAATAAATCTTAAAATATTGGGGGGCAGAGCCAAGATGGCTGCAAGAGAATAGCCTTTCTTAGGAACTCTCTCTATAAAATATGTCAAAAACCTTAAAATTATGAATCTAACTAAATTTTCAAGAGACAGAGCCCACAGAAAGATCCAGTAAGGCAATTCTCCAGCCCAAGGTAACCTGGAAAATAGTGGGAAGGTTCTGTTCCACAGGGGCAGCAGAGCCCTGGAGAGAAGGGGGTTTAGCCTTCTAGGAAGAGCCCCAGGGAGTCTAGTTCCCTGAGAGCCCTGGCATCTGGCAGCAGAAGCAGTTTACTGACCTGCCATCCCAGGGAGCACCAAGCACAACTTGGTAGATCAACAGGGAGACCTCTGCCAGAGCTAGCATGAAGCCCAAGCCAACATGGCCCTCCTCAGCATGGCCCCTGCCCTCAGTACAGCCCAGTTCCCAGGAAACAGAAGCAGGCCTATGGAGCTGCCTAGCAGGAAGCTTCCTGGCAGCTGCTCCCTGAGCTCTCAGCCCACGGAAGGTAAGGGAGTGTGGGGAGGGGAAAGACTGTCAAGGTCTGTCATCTGTCCCTGGGACAGAACTCTGGGGCTTTGACCATATTCAGAACCTGGTCACAGTATGGGGGCCCCCATAGGGCAGGAACCTTCCTCACTACCCTGGGGCAGAGGGGTGAGCTTGTGGTCATTCACAGACCAGGAGAGCAGTCAGAGCCTCCCATAAGACCTTTAAGGAACTGGGTTCCTTATAGGGATGTCTCAATAATACTCAAAAGCTCAGGAAGCACCCCCAAACCAGACATAGGCTAGGGAAATGAGTAAACAGAAAAAAAGGAACCTGACCATAGACAATTACTTTGGTCCCATGGAGAATCAAAACACAATCTGAAGATGAGAGTCTAAGCTTCTACATCTAAAGACTCCAAGAAATATAGAAATTTGGCACAGGCTATGACAGAGCTCAAAAAAGATTTTGAAAATCAAGTAAGGGAGGTAGAAGAAAAATTGGGAAGAGAAATGAGAGAGATGCAGGAAAAACATGAAAACAAAGTCAGCAGGTTATAGTCAAGGCAATCCAAAAAAATGCTGAAGAAAATAACATTAAAAACTAGTTTAGGTCAAATGGATAAAACAGTTCAAAAAGTTAATTAGGAGAAGAATGCTTTAAAAAGCAGAATTGGCTAGATGGAAAAGGAGTTCATCAAGCTCTCTGAGGAAAACAAATCCTTTAAATGTAGAATGGAACTAAAGGAAGCTGGTGACTTTGTGAGAAATCAAGACATAATAATTCAATACCAAACGAATGAAAAACTAGAAGAAAATGTGAAATATTTCCTTGAAAAAACAACTGATCTGGAAAAAACAGATCAAGAAGAGATAATTTAAAAATTATTGGGCTACCTGAAAGTCATGATCAGGAAAAAAAGCCTTGACATCATTTTTAAAGAATTTTTACAGGAAAATTACCCTGATATACTAGAAGCATAGGGTAAAATAGAAGTTGAGAGAATCCACTGATGTCCTCCACAAAGATATTCAAAAAAATTACCCTCAGGAATATTATACCCAAGTTCCAGAACTCCCAAGTCAAAGAGAAAATATTACAAGCAGCTAGAAAGACACAATTCAAATATCGTGGAACTGCAGTCAGGATTACACAGAATTTAGCAGCATCCACATTAAGGGCTTGTTGGGCTTGAAATGTAATATTCCAGAAGGCAAAAGAGCTTGGAATGCAACTGAGAATCAATCAACTACCCAGCAAAACTGAACATCTTCCAGGGGAAAAGATGGACTTTCAATGAAATGACCAGAACTGAACAGAAAGTTTGATCTTCAAGTACAGGATTCAGGTGTAGCATAGACAGGGTAGACAAGAAGGATAAGTTATGAAGGACTTAATGATGATAAGCTGCATGTATTCCTGCATGGAAAGATGATAATGATAAAACTCATATCAACTTTTTTATTTATGAGAGCAGTTAGAAGAAGTTTTTATAGATGAGGCCCAGGAGAGAGCTGAATTTGAAGGGATGATATATTGTAAAAATGGAGTCAATGTACTGGGAGTAAGAGCAAGGAAAGGTAGAATAGGCTAAGATATTTCATTTAAAAGAATCAAGAAATAGCTTCTGCAATGGTATGAAAGGTGGGGAAGGTGAGTGGGGATGAGGGAGCCTTCATTCTCATTGGAAATGGCTCAGAGAGGAAACAGCATACACACTCAGTAGGGTATAGAAATCTAGAAGAAAAAGGAGAGAAGGGGACAGAGGGAGGAGAGAGGGGATGTGGGTGATAGAGGAGAGGATAGATCATAAGAGAAGATAGTCAGATATTATACATTTTCTTTTTTACTTTTTGCAAGGTGGAGGGATTGGGTAGCCTGTCTGGAACCACGGGGCCAGGTGGTTGCTGGGTCTCTGGGGTGGGATGTAGGCTTGGAGTCTTTTGGCCCCAGGGTCAGTACTCTGTCCACTGCACCACTCAGCTGCCCCACAGCACATTTTTGAAGAGGGACAGAGTGAAAGGAGACAGAAAATATAAAAGATGGTAGTGGGGAGGAATGGATGGAGGGAATTACAATCAGCAGCAACTATGGAAAAATATGATGGACTTATGATAAAGAATGTGACCAAGACAGAACTGATGGTGTCTGAACATGAACTGAAACACATTTTTTTCTCTTTCTTTCACTTTACTTTCAATGAGGTTTTATATTTTTTTGGGGGGTGTATTATGTTTATTCTTACAACAAGAATATTTTAGTAATGTGTAAATAAATTAAAGAAAATTAAAAAAAATTAAAATATCCATTTATTTCATTTAAAATTAGTAGTAAAAAAGCTCCATTATATAGTAACCAAAATATTTTTATGAAAGATAACTATTTTCTAAAACCAAAAAGAAATGGATAGTAATGACCTGTGTTTTAAAATATTTTTTCCAAGTTCTTTAATGTCTGGTTTAATGGGAGATCATTGATTTTTCTTCTCTGCTTCTCAGTCTGATGTTCAGTCATTTGAGATGTGTCTGATTCTTTGTGAGCCCATTTGGGTTTTCTTGACAAAGAGACTGAGTGGTTTACCATTTTTCTACAGAATGTTTTACAGATGAGGAAATAGAGACAAAAAGGCTTAAGTGACTTGCTCAGGGTCATATTAATAAGTGTCAGAAGCCAGATTTGAATTCATTGTATTGTTCCAATTTTAGTATATGTGCTGCTGAAGAGAGCATCATATTTGATTGACTTGAGGAAGGTGAATCTGTCTGCTGCATTTCCTAGCTCTGTCAGTCTGCTGTGAGATGTTGTTTTGATTGAAGTATGCATAAAAATAATCCAACTTCATTCAGTGTTTGGAAGAGGGAAGAGTATCAATAAACTTTAAAGATAATTATTAATCATCTTTGATACTACACTAAAAGTTCACAAGTGATAATTTCCTAAACGTTACTTGCAATTTGGATTTCTTAAGGCATATCAATGAATTTTTTTCTCCACCACAATAATGCCTGTTGATCTGTCTTGTATTCCAAATGGATCTTTAAGCCACACTAAATTTTATGATATTATTGGCAACTTGGAAAATATTTATTCCTCTAGTTAAGCAGATCTTCCAAATGGTGACACATTTCATTAAACAAAATAAAAAAATTCATTTGTTAGTGTTATTTTTCTTCAGTGTTAAGATTACAGTGGTAGGCATAAGTTTTTCAAAATTCTAATTTTCATTTGAAAGCTCAAATTTTATTATTGGCCACAAATACTATCACTTGTTTTCCTTTATGTGACAGGCCTACTTTGTTCATTTTAGGAAAAATGTCTGCCAAATACCCATCTGAATAATCATAATTTGTCTTTCAGTTCTTTCAAGTAAAAATGATGTTCCATGTAAAAACTGGCCAGTTTGGCTTGCCACTCAGTCCCACTAATGCTTTTCCTTAAGATGCCCATAGGCATCTAGGTGGTGCCAAGATGTGAGAGACCTAGAATCAGGAAGACTTGTGATCCTCCTGAGTTCAAATCTGGTCCCAGATACTTACTATGTTTGTGACCCTGAGCAAGTCACTTTAACCCTGTTTGCCTCAGTATTTTCATCTGTAAAATGAGCCAAAGAAGGAAATGACAAACCACTTCAACATCTTTGCCAAGAAAACCCTGAATAGGGTCACAAAGAGTCAGACACAACTGAACAAACAAGACAAACCTTCTACTTCAGCATGCAACAGAAGACTTTGTATATACTTCTCAATTTGACACAGAATATTAAAAAATGTATTTAATTGCTTAAAATGAAAAATTTTTATTGCTTCATATAGGACATTCTTAAGTGAGGAATACAATGATTACTATTAGTCATTTGTTTGGGGTAGTTTGATAGCATGGTGGATCGAGTGCTAGACCTTGAATCAGAGAAACATGCATTGAAATCTGACCTCAGACACTTACTAGCTAGGTGACTCTGGGCAAGTCACTAATCCCTATTTACCTCAGTTTCCTTATTTATTAAATAAATTGGAGAAGGAAATGGTCAGCCATTCTATTTTCTTTGCTAAGAATACCCCTAAGGAGATCATGGATTATCAAGAAGTCATTTGTTTGGTACCACTACCTTGATTCATGTTGCTGCCTATGGATGTTTGTGCTTCAGTCTAAAAGAAGACTGTGACATCAGGGGAAGTGATACCATGAGAAGCACATGAATTAGATTTGAGTGATGGTGTGATATACTAAGTCTCCAGCCTCACTTTCTCCTCTAGAGCCATCTGGGTCAAGTGGCCAGATATGAATCAGGATGACTGGAGATGACTCTGGATGTAAGGCAGAGTTAAGTGATTTACCCAAGGTCACACAGTTTATAAGTGTCAAATGTTAGAGACTGAATTTGAACTCCTATCCTCCTGACTCCAAGGCTAATGCTCTATCTATTGTATCACCTATAAGCAGTTGAACTTACCATTGATTTTGCTCCATTAATGTACTGGTAATTCCCCCCCCCCCCCCGCCACTTCATTTATTTTAGGTTTTTGCAAGACAAATGGGGTTAAGTAGTTCGCCCAACGCCACATAGCTAGGTAATTATTAAGTGTCTGAGGTTGGATTTGAACTCAGGTATTCCTGACTCCAGGGCTGGTGCTCTATCCACTGTGCCACCTAGCTGCCCTTTCCCCTTCATTTTCGAAGAAGACTATATCATCAGAGAGGTGATACCATGACAAGCTCATGAATTGAATTTGAGGGAGGGGGTGCTGTGCTAAGTCACCAGCCTCACTTTCTCCTCCAGAGCCAGCTGAGTCTGGTGGCCACATATGAATCAGGACAACTGGGGATGCCCCTGGATGCGAGGCAGTCAAAGTTAAGTGACTTGTCCAAGTTCACACAGCTAGAAATTGTCAAGTGTCTGCAGAGTTGAACTCTTGTCTTCCTGACTCTCAGCACAGTGCTCTGTCCACTACATTCCATTAGTCCAAACATCTATAGAGCTATTCTGGAGTAAGTTATGAGATATTTTTTAAAAAGTTTTTCAGCTGTTTGAATATTTCAGTGCCACTTGTATATGTTGTCAAGAATTTCATATAAAGGATTTTTGATGATGAAATGGTGTTGATACTGGATTAATATAAACAAAACACAAGTCTAGCTATATCTGTAAATTCATCCATTTGAAAGACAAAAAAAATGCAATCATACAGAAAAAAGATTCTTTTTAAATTCACAGGTCGTGTGGACTCTGGAAAATCCCATTGTACATTTATGAAAGAGCAAAAAAGGACACAAGCATCTAAGTATTATGGTAATAGTTTTAACTTTGAAGAACCTTGTGGTCTTGAGAACCACAAGGTGTCCATATTATACCACACTTTGAGAAAGACTGCTTTAAACTATGATGCTGTTATCCTTAATAACTCAAATTGTGTTTGTATATCAATAATATAATTATCCATGAACACATTCAAATATATAAATATAATTAAAAAAAAAGATGTTGGATTTGAAAGCAGAGAGATATGGGTTGACCTACCTCTGTGATCTTCAATAAGTTTTAAACCTTAATCTATAAAATGATGTGATTTGATTTGATTATCTTTGTGGTCCTTTTCAGTTCTTATTCTATGATCCTACATAAAATCATAAATTTTTGTTATTTGTACATTTTTAAAATTTTATTTAAAGCAATGGGGTTAAGTGACTTGCCCAACATTACACAACTAGGCAATCACCAAATGTCTGAGGCTGGATTTGAACTCAGTTCCTCCTGATTCCAGGGCTGGTACTCTATCCACTGTGCCACCTACATTTGTACATTGTTAAAAATGATTGAATATTTGCTTTAACAAAATAGAAACATGATCTTCCTGTTTGTCTTTATGCCTTTTTTCCTTTTTTCCTTTCTAGTTAGCTTCTCAGACATTTTTTTGTGCGCATTAGATAGTTATAATCAGTATATATTGTTTTGTTCCAGCTTGCATAAATATGTACCACTTCATTTAAATAATTCCATATTTCTTCATTTTCATTATGTTGCCATTTGTTATAACAAAATAATCATGGAATTAATAAATCAATTATTTAACTATTTCTCAATTGTTGAATTTCACATGAACTGTTCAGATTCTTTTCTGTTGTTGCTATGATGCATAATGTTATGTAAGAATTTTTCTTTATGAATAAACTATTTTTTCTTGTTAGTTACATACATAGCTTATAGTCCCAGCAATGAATGGGATGACTGGATCTAAAGACATAAATAGATTTGTAAATCACTTTTTCATGTTGTTTTGAAAAGTGTACAGAGTCAGGAGAAAGCTGAGATTGGCTTGTGCCTCTATCATCTACTATCTGATCATAGCTTGTGCCTTTCCTTAGAAGGTTACATTTCATCTACTCTGTCTTGTATCTATCAATTTATGTATGTGTTCTCTACTGCTATTAAAATGTAAGGTATGTGTTTGCCTTTTTATTTCTATACTCAGCCTTTAGTATAGCATCTGCCACATAGGAGCATTTAATAAATGTTTGTCAATTGAGCAATCATAGATAAGACCTATCCTCTCTGAATCTTATATTCTTGCTACAAGATGATGATAATATATTCCACCATATCTGCCTCAAAGTATTATTGTATTAAATGAGACATATGCAAAATACTTTGGAAACTTAAATACTGTAGTAAGTGTAAACTATTACTATTATTGTTGTAATAATAGTGTATTTGAAACCAAGTGTTTTCCTGTAATTTATGACTGAATCTCTTGATCTCTATTATGAAAAGCTCTAAATATTCTCAATCTATGGAGGGTTATCTTCTAGACCTGGGGAGAGGACACTTTCGATTTGTAGCATATTGTCTTGGAAGGAAACCTTCTGCTGAGCAGAGCGGGTAGCATTTGGGGCCAACATATCTTTTAGGACATTGTTGGAAATAGAGACACTGGAATAGGATGTTGTAGGGACTGTGTGTGTGTGTGTGTGTTTGTGTGTCTGTGTGTGTTCAGCTGTTTATTACATGTCTTTTCCTGTCTGCAAAGAAAGGAACTAGGCTAATCATGCTTAGTTATAGTTCATAAAGTCTGCTTTGTTGTATGTTTTAAATGCTAAGGACAACATGTACAGTTTTTTTACCATCTGAAGTTTTTTATCTGCTTGTTTTGAACAGACATTGCTGCAGCTGATTATCAATTCCTTAAGGCAGAGAAAAAGTGAACATATGGCTCCCAATTATTCTGTATTACTGCTCTGGGCTGCTCTGTCTAATGCTGTTCCTGTAAGTATATATAAACATAAATATATATATATATATATATATATATATATATCTTAAATGAATAATCATTTATTGAATGAATGAATGAGTGAATTTGTTGTTGATGTAAGAGAAATAGTTCTCTGCTCACTCCCCCCCCCTTGGCTTTTTATCATAATCTTGCCTTACTTTTCTTCTTACCAATATTTTTGGTTTATGAAAAAAGGTCTAACCGTCTTTTGATTGCCTAAGGAACAACAAACTATAGGGAAAGAGGAAGAAGGACATGTTATTAGGGGCTGGTGCAAGAGGGGAGACAGAGACTTCTGTGTTTAATGTGTAAATAGTATTTCCAAAATGCAAGGAAGTAAGTTTATTGCCAGAGAAATAATAACAGAAAACATTTAAATATCACTTATCATGTGCAAACACTTTATAATTATTATCTCATTTGATCATTACAACAATGCTTGAAGGTACATGCTATTTTACCCCCATTTTATAGATGAGAAAACTGAGGCAAACAGGTTAAAATGTTTTTCTTAGGGTCACAAAGCTAGTAAACGTCTGAGGCTGGATTTGAACTCAGGTTTTCCTGACTCTAGGCCTAAAGCTCTATCCAGTAGGGAAAAAAGAGGTAAATTGGCCAGGTCAGTACACAAAGAATAGAGTATCATAAAGCAGTTAGGAAGCCATTTTTGGAGAATTTTAGGAAAAACTGATGAGTAAAATAAAGCAAGGAATTATAGAACTTGATGGGAATTTAGAGGTCACCTAGTTTGTTGTTGTATAGTTGTTCAGTCATATCTGACTCTTCATGATTCCCGTGAATCACAGCACACCAGGTCCTTCTATTCTCCATTTGCTCTCAAAGTCTAGTTCATGCTCATTGTTTCCATGACACTATCTCTCAATCTCATTCTTTGCCATCCTTTTTTGACCTTCAGGCTTTCCCAACATCAGGGTTTTTCCCCAATGATCTTTTCTTTTTTATGTGACCAAATTATTTAAGCTTTGGCTTCAATATTTGACTTTCTAGTGAATAGTCTGCTTTACCTACATTAGACTTCTCATTTGAATGAGCAAATAGTGGTCTGTACAGCTGCCCAAAGTCAGAGGATCACAGAAATAGAGATTTGGAAGGGACTCAAGCAGCTTTCTCAATAAGACTTAGCAGTCACTGCTTGATGACCTCTAAGAGGCAACCCCTTCTAAGGACAACATGTACAGTTTTTTAACCATCTGAAGTTTTTTTATCTAACCCCTTTTGAGGAATTCATTTGTTAGGAAATATTTCCTAATATCAAACCCAAATTAGAATTATGAACTGATTCAACCATTTTAGATCAGCAGTTTGGAGAGCAATCTGGAATTAAGCCCAAAGAATTTTTAAAATACTCTTTGACACAGCAAACCACTATTAGATTTATTTCTAAAGATGATTAGGAAAAAAGGGAAAGAACTTACATGTTCTAAAATATTTATAGGGCTCTCTTTGTAGGGGCAAAGAACTGACAATTTCAGGAATTCCCATCAATTGAAGAATAACTGAACAAATTGTGGTATATGATTGTGATGGAATACTACTATTGCTATAAAAATGATGAATGCAGTGATCTTAGAAAAATATGGAAAGACCTGCATGAAATAATGAAGAATGAAATGAACAGAACCAAGAGAACATTATATACAGTATAGCATATTCTTTTAAGAGCAACTTTGAACAAATAAGTCACTTTGACTATTAAAAATATCTAATTCACTAAAGAAGACATATGATGAAAGATACTTTAAAATTATTTATTTTAATATTATTATAATAATCTTGTTTTGAAAGTAAATATCCCCCCCAAAAAAGATGGAGAACCCTCAAGAGAAATGAAGTGAGAGGGTAAGAAAAAAACAAAATGTGTACTTCCTGTGTTCAGATGCCATTGATTCTGTCTCTGGGGTGGGTTGCATTCTTTATTGTGAGTCCATCAGAGAACTTGTTTCAATATTTTTTCCCCACAATTGTATTGTTAACTGTATTTCCCTTCCATCTATTCTTCCTCACTCCCATTTATTTTATTCTCTCTCTCCTTTTACCCTGTCCCTTCACAGAAGTGTGTTGGATCTGAATAGCCTCTCCCACTATCTCCCCTCTCTTCTGTCACCTACTCCCTCCCCTCCCCTCCCACCTTCCTCACATTCCTTTCCTTTCCTTTTTCCTTTAGAGTAAGATAGATTTCTATATCCTATTGAGTGTGTATGTTATTTCTTCTCAGCCATTTCTGATGAGAATGAAGGCTCACTCATTCCCCTGCACCTTCTACTCCATTGCTAAAGCGTTTTCTTGAATCTTATATGAAATAACTTAGCCCATTCTACTTCTCCTTTCCCTTTTTCCCAGTACTTTATCACCCATTGACTCCATTTTTATACTATATTATATCATTATATTCAGTTCCCTTCTGTGCCTTGTCTATATAAACTTCTACCTGCTCTTATAAATGAGAAGGTTAATTTGAGTTATCAGTATCTTCCTCCCATGCAGGAATACATGCAGTTCAACGTCATTTAATCCCTCATGATTAGTCCTTCCTGTCCACCCTCTCTATGCCTCATCTGGTCCTGTATTTGGAGATCAAACTTTCTGTTCAACTCTGGTCATTTCAACAGGAAAGTTTGAAAGTCCCCTGTTTCATTGAAAGTCCATCTTTTCCCCCGAAAAAAGATGTTCAGTTTTACTGTATAGGTGATTCTCAGTTGTAATCCAAGCTCTTTTGCCTTCTGGAATATCATATCCCAAGTCCTACAAGCCCTTAATGTAGATGCTGCCAGATTCTGGGTAAGCCTGTAGAGCCACAGTAGTTGAATTGTTTGTTTCTGGCAGCTTGTTGTATTTTTCTGTTTGACTTGGTATTTCTGGAATTTGGCTATAATATTCCTTGGAGTTTTGTGGGGGGGAGATCTCTTTCAGGAGGTGACTAGTACATTACCATAATTTCTATTTTACCATCTGCTTCTAGGATCTCAGGGTAATTTTGTTGGATTATTTCTTGAAAAATGAAGTCTAGGCACTTTTCTTGGTCATTTTTTTTAGGATGGTCAAAATTTTCAAGGTAGCCCTATAATTTTTAAATTCTCTCTTCTGGATTTATTTTCCATGTCACTGTTTTTCCAATGAGATATTTCACATTTTCTTTCTAGTTTTTCATTCCTTTGGTTTGTTTTATTGTTTCTTGATTTCTCACTTATCAGCTTCCTTTAGCTTCATTCTGCATTTGAAGGAGTTATTTTCTTCAGATCTTCTTTTCCAACTGGCCAATTCTGCTCTTTAAAACATTCTTCTTCTCATTTGCCTTTTGGATTACTTTATTCATTTGCCATAAGCTAGTTTTTAACATATTTTCTTTGATGCTTTTGTACTTCCTGCTGTTGCAGACCCAGGTGCCCCCAGGGATCTAGGCACCCTGCCAGCTGTCCCTGGAAGGTTGGAGTTTACTCCATTGGGGGAATGCACTGCAGCTTTTTCCACTGCTCAGTCCCAGTGGAATAGACCTTTCTTGAAGATCTCCCAAGTTGTCTTAGACAGGGAAATTGTTTCATTTGGTCTTTCTGTGCATTTTGGCCCTCTAAAATTTGATTAGAGTTGTAATTTGAAGACTTTTGGAGCTTTGGGGGGAAGCATTTCTGAGAATTCCTGCCTTCAAATCCCCATTTTGGCTCCACTCTCCTGAAAGATGCTTTCCTCTGCTTCTAGAGAAAGAACTGATAAGTACAAAAATGTATGGAATAATTTAATACATGCATATATATATATATGTAACTAATGATAGCTATTTAGGGAAGGAAGGAGAGATGGAAGAAAAAGAAAAGAAAAAGAAATTTACACTTGCGCAATTATTTTTTTATTATACTATGGTATTGAAATGGTTGTTTTAATGTTTATTAAAAATAAAATATTTTTTAAAAAGCCCAAATTGGACACTTTGTAACTTACACATATTGCTCTTGGTTCTGTCTTCTGGTGTCAAGAGAACTAGTATAATCTTTTCTCCATATAACAGCCTATCCAACAATTGAAGACAGTTAACTACGTTTCCTCCCAATTCTTTCTTTCTTCATACCTAAGCATGCTCAATTCTTTAACCAATGTTCATATTACATGTTCATATTATATTACATATTACATTCTGGTTGTCTTCTACTTACTTTCCAGCTATTTAATGCCCTTCTTATATTTATGGTGCCATGAACTGAAAAAAATAATCCTGAAGATGAAGTCTGTTGCAGTATCGCTATCTATCCTTTATTCTCAAAGATGATCAATGGCATCAGGAGGGTAATGTCTTGGCAAATGACTTGGATTTAAGTGAGACAGAGAAGAATCAGTAGGACAGAAAGTGACTCTTTTCCATGAAGCTTAATACAGCTCCAGGTTGCATTAGTTTTTTGAACTGCCATCTCATATATGTCTACTAATCTGTCAAGTCCTCCAACAACTGATATCCAATCATTTCTCTTATCCTTATATTCTACTTTATTTTTTGTTCTAGAATCAAAATTTTATATTTATTCATTTTTAAATTCATCTTAATGAGATTTGACCTAATGCTGTAGGACAAGTATTCTTAACTGAATTCCACAGATCTCTAAGGCATCTGTGAATAAATTTCAAGAGAGTCTATGAACTTTGATAGGAAAATAAAACAAAACATTTATTTTCACTAATGTCACACTGAAACTTAGTGTAATAATCACAATCATAATCATAATAATGATAATAATGGCATGTGAATATTATATATCATTTCCCCATTGATATGCTTTGTACTTTCCAGTCCTTTCTTATAACAAAGAGAGAGCTGATACAAATATTTTTGTACACATATGTCCTTTTCTCTGTCTGTGGTCTCTTTGATTATAAGCCTACTTTCTTACAGCTTGCTGATACATATATATACATATATATATATATATATATGTATATATATATGGTTTAGTGACTTTTTGAATATAGATCCAAATTGTTTTCTAAAAAACCGGAACAGTTCAAAGCTCCACTGAGAGCTTTGCTGTAATACCTTCAGCTCTTGCTATTTTCCTTTTTTTTTTTTTTGGTCATCCTGGCCAGTTTAATGAATGTGAGGTAAAAACTGAGTTGTTTCAATTTTCCTTTTTTTCAGGTATTAGGGATTTGAAATACTTATTTTTTAATATCCTTGTTGATATTTTGAATTTCTTCCTTTGTGAACTTCCTGTTCATGTCCTTGATCCATTTCAAATATTCATGTGAATTATTTGTGCCCCAAAATGTGGGTAAGCCTTTGGAACTTGTCATTTTGGCCATCTTCAAGGGTCCAACAATCAATTCATTTCCTTTAGCTATGGGGAATTGGTCTTGTCCTTTAACAACACCAATATCAGCTATCATTTATGTAGCACTTTAAGATTTGCAAAGGGTTTTTTGCAATTTGTTATCTCATTTGATTATTACCATAATCCTGTGAGAACAATACTGTTATTTTCCCCAATTTACTGATGAGGGAACCTGAGACTGAGAGATGCTAAGTGATTTGCCCAGGGTCACATAGCTAATTATACACCTGAGGCATGATTTGAGCCTAGATATTCCTCTTTCCAAGTTCAGCACTCATTTCTCTATGCCACCTAAACTGGTGTCAAGGGTTTCAGCCTTTATGCATCTTAGTTTCTTCATTTGGGAAAAAAATATGTGCTGTTCTCTAAATCCTCTACCAACTCTATTATTTCTAATCTATAAAATACATACAAAAGAAAACCTTTAATTATATTTTATCAGTTTTCTTACTTATCTATAAAATAGCTTTTCCTTTCCTTCTGTCATTTTGTATAAAAAGGACCAACTGTTCCCCATCTTAGAATTCTAGGGGAAAAAAGAATGGAGAAAAAATATTCAGTTCTTCCCCTTTTGACCACAGAGGGGAGTACTGAACTCAATTAAAATTGTATATTTCAGCCCTATAAAGTAAGGGCGGGGGAAGAGCATCTCAAGATACCTTCATCTGAGTCTTTTCCAGAATGATTTTATTTTTGAAAATGAAAACCACTTCTACTTTCCTAAATTACCCTTTCATTCTTCCTTTCCTTGAAGAATGTAAATGACAAAACAAAACATCATTATTTTTATAGATAATAAAGTTTTCAGAAGTTTTTGTTTGTTTTTTTTAAATATAGCAAAAACAATATTGTACTTAACAGATAGAAAGCCTGGATTTGAGCCATGCTCTCTGATTCTCATAGGCATTATATAAAAATCAAAGAATTATATTATACTCTAGAGGACATATCTAATTGTTTTCTGCACATATATTTTGTTAAACATATTTACAAATTAGTAATTTTTGGCATGGGGAATTAGGATTAAGGGAAAGAGATACATAGATAATTTTTTAAAGCATTTGTCACTCAGATTCGGGAGTCTTTTTTTTTCCCCCTGTGTGTTTTGTTTTGTTTTGTTTTGTTTTGTTTTTCTTCCTTTTTTCCTCAACATCAGATCCTGTAAATAATTCCATGAGTCTCTAGAGTCTAACTCTTTATGGTTTCTTATAGAACAATAGTATTCCATAGTATTAATGTACCATAACTTGTTTAGCCATTCCTCAATTGATGGGCATCCCCTTAATTTCCAATTCTTTGCCACTACAAAAAGAACTGCTATGAATATTTTGGAACAGGTAAGACTTTCCCATTTTTTATAATTTCTTCTGGATATAGAAATAGAATTGGAATTGAGTCAAAGGGTATGACCAGTTTTAATGCTCTTTGGGCATTGTTCCATATTGCTCTCCAGAAAGGTTGTATCCTTTCACAACTCCACCAGTAATGCATCAATGTCCCAATCCTCCCACAACCTCTCCAACACTGATCATTTTCCCTTTTTCTCTTCATGGCTAATCTAATAGATAATTGTTTTAATTTGCATTTCTCTAATCAATAGTGATTTGGAGCATTTTTTCATATGATTTTATATATATAGCTTCAATTTCTTCATTTGAAAACTGTCTGTTCACATCCTTTGACCATTTATCAATTGGGGAATGACTTTTGATCTTATAAATTTGATGCAATTCTCTATATATTTTAGAAATATATTATCAGAACTCCTGGTTGTGAAGATTGTTTCCCAACTTTCTGCTTTCCTCCTAATTTTGGCAGTATTGATGCTATTAGTGCAATAACTTTTAAATTTAATATAGTCAAAATCATTCATTTTGCAGTTTATAACATGCTCTAATTCTTATTTGGCCATAAATTTATCCTTTTCCCATAGATCAGATAAAATATTGACTATTAATTTATCTCTGGTATCACTCTTTATGTCTAAATTCTATATCCATTTTTACCTTATTTTGGTATAGGATGTGAGATGTGCATCTGTGCCTCGTTTTTGCCATACTATTTTCCAGTTTTCCCAACAATTTTGTCAAATAATGAGCTCTTATCCCAGAAACTAATGTCTTTGGGTTTGTCAAACAGTAGATTACTGTAGTCATTTACTGCAGCTTGTTCTGAACCTATACTAATCCACTGATCAGTTAATCTATTTCAAAACCAGTATTAGACAGTTTTGCTGTCTGCTGCTTCATAGTATAGTTTCATATCTGTTAGAGCTAAACCACCTTCCTTTATATATTTTTACATCAGTTCCTTTGCTATTCTTGCCCCTTTGTGGCTCCAGATGCATTTTGTTACTATTTTGTCTAGCTTGGTAAAGTAGCTATTTGATAATTTGATCTGTATGGCACTGAAGAAGTAATTTTATTTAGGTCTAATGGACATATCCAGTTCAATTCACACCTGAACAGGAATATTGACAATATTCTTGACAAATGATCATTCAGTCTCTACCTGAAGAACTCCTGGTGAGTGGAACTCACTAATTTCTGAGATATTTATAGACAGTTCTATTGTTAGGATGTATTTCCTTAGATAGAAGCAACATTTATATTTTCTGCACAGTACTTATTATTTTGTGGTCAAGGCTACTTTTCTCCAAACTAAGCTCCCCCCACTTGCTTCAACCAGTTCTTAATTAGCCATACTAAAGTATCTCCTCATCAATTTGCTTATCTTCTGAATATAATTCTGCTTGTCAATGTCCTTCCTGAAATTTGGTAACTAAATCTGAATGCACTTCAGATATCTTATCATCAGGACTAAATTCAGCAAGGTTATAATCTCCTTTATTCTGGATGTTTGTGGGGTAGGGGGAGGAAGAAGGGGATGGTCCAGACTTATGGTTTCATTGGTTCAAGAAACTCTCAAATGAGAAAACTTTTTGTGCCTTTTCTGCAACTTGTGGTCTTAAAGGTTTACCATCAAGAGGTAAAATGACTTGCCCAATACAGTCATTTTTGAAGAGGATCAATATAATTATGGAGTGATGTCTTGACTTCCTCATGAATTGGATTAAGTAAAGAAGAGTTGTACAAAGTTGTCAATCTTACTGTCCCTTCTGGTATCATTGAATTCCAGTGACAGGACAAAAGTCAGGATGACTGATGATGGCCAAGGATGCACTGTATGACCCAGGTTCTTTGAAGTATGATCCAGCTCTTAGTACTCCACAGTGCCTACTGCAGCCACCTTCATAACCATTGGAACAAATTATCCTTATCTGTCCAGTCCTCAGGAAAAGCCTTCACATGGTCGAAGTGGACACCACCCTTACTAACTCACTGAAGGGTCTGTTACCCTCAACCTGGTTTAGTCTGTATGTTGAGGTGATTTTATTAGAGTGTGGCTGCTGTATATCCTTCAGTGTATCTTGGAGTCATAGATGAAAGTGGAATGAATCTAGTTGATGCCAGATTTGATGAGTACATAGCCCTTATGTCTCAGAAGAAAGACAAGGACAAAATCTTCCTGATTCTGAGATCTGCTGTGCCAAGCTAGCTGTCTCACTTTATATCCTCCAATTCTATTAATTCAACATATAAGCCCCAAGCTTCCATGTCTCTTCCTGGTGTGGGGGTCATCCTGGTTCTTAAAGGCCATGCCAGGAGAACACATGTTTTGTCTGGTTCTACTAAGCTGGAAAGACTTTGTGTCTGGGCCTAGTGACAAACCATATTTCTTTCATCTGAGGATTAGCTTAGCTACATTCAGATAGGTTTTCATCTTTTCTAAGTTTCACTTTCTTCATCTGCAATATGGAGATAATAGTTGTGTTTTGTCTATTACAGCAGCAAACCTTAAGTAAATGTAAGCTACTATTATATCTAAATACTGTGATCATAACTATCAAGATAAACTATAACTAAGTATTAAACAAAATTATAACAAATTATAACGAAGATTATAACAAATAAACATTATAACAAAGTATTATATAGCATAATTTATATAAATTATAATAAATATCAAAAAATGTACCTAAATATACCTAAAATATACCTAAAATATTAATATTTTATCAAGGAAGAAATTACAGTTGACATTAAATTCAAGACAGATAATCTTCCAATTACAATAATATCCTCCTCTGATGTCATATTTTTGTACAAATAATAGGAAATTCAATTTTCACAACTTAAAAATTAGTAGAATTTCTAGGTCATCATGCTAAAATGTGTTTATTGTATGTAAAATATATGTGGATTGCTAATTGTGTGTGTATATATATATATGTATGTATATATATGTATATATATATATATGTATGTATATATATGTATATGTTACATTGAAGGCTTGAAAAATAAAGGCTTTTCCCCTTCAGAGTATGTGTTATATAACATTTTACAATTTTCTATTGCTGAACGAGTAAGTTGTGACTATGCTATTAGACTAATCACAGCTCATAGATTGACTAAGGTCATACAGGGAATAAGTAAGTAGAAGAGCCAAGAATTTGAATCTATGTTCTGTGACCCTAAGTTTCATGCTCTTTCCTTTCTAGCACTATATGAATTTCATCTGTGGTCTATGGAAGCCAGTCTTAGTTCCTTCCTAGTTATGCCCTTTATTAGAAGAAATATATGGTATTGCCATGGCCCTGAAGTCAGGAATACCTGAGTTCAAACATGGATTCATACATTACTTACCCCTGTAACCTTGGGCAAGTCACTTAAACTCTGTTTGCCACAGTTTTCTCTATCCTGTAAAACAGTTTTAGTAAATAGTGTTTTCATACTGCATATTAAATCTCCCCCCACCCTAAATAGTCATTGCAATTTAAAATTTTAACCTGCTTTATTTTTTCTCTTTAAGGTTGCATATTGGACAGTTGTTTTTATTCTTTATCACCCTTCTATTTACAAGAATATTATGGAAGGCATCTCTTCTGTGTTTGGTGAAGCAGGTACAAAAACATAGATAAACAATTGAAGACTGTGGTAGTGGTGGTGGTGGGTGTCTTTTTTTTTTTGATTTTTAAGTTTTACTATGCCATTTTGTTTTGTTACAAGAGGCACAACTAGAAAACTTCTGCACAGCACTGTGGTATAACAGAGAGAGGTCTAGACCTAAGTGGGTGGATGTTCAAGGCCCACCTCTGAAATTTTCTACTTCTATGACTAAGGGAAAGTCACTCTCTTGCCTACATTTCTTCATTTATAGAATGAAGACATTAGATGACTTTAGTGATCCCTTCCAGTTCCCGGCATATAATCCCATGACTGCTATCCCCAGAATATTACCTAAGAGCATAATACAACTGACAGAACTTGTTACTCTACCTTCATAGTTTATTGATGGTTAACAAAAGGGAAAGATTTTGCTAATATGATACCATTTAACATCCTTTACCTCAGTTTTGTTGCCTTTTAGTATGTAATTCTTACTTATAATTTACATTGTTGTAGTTTTCATAGGTAAATTGTTTCTTTATCTCTGCTTTTCCCCCTCTGCTTGGCTGCAAATTGGTCTTCCCATGTTTCTCTGAATTTTTATTTTTTTTTATTCCATATGACATAATGAAGCCCTATTATTGAAGACCCATTTTTATAAACTATTTACCTAATCAATTAAGATATATTTGTAAATGGCTTAGTAGAGTGCTTGGCTCTTCTCTAATAAAAATAATGATAAAAACATGGTATCAGATTACAAAGTGACTCAATTCAGTTCCCTGAAGTTGAGGCTTGAGAAAATCTCCATGATTTATGTGTCAGGTCCAGGATTGGGCACAGTAAAGTAGTGTATGAGAATTCTTTGGTTCATATTTGAAATTAGAAATTAGTGCTATAAAAAAGATACACTACAAAAGAGAAAAGTAATGACCCAAATTATTCCTGAAAGAATTTCATTTGGATTATCTTTTAAAATTTTTTGATTCATTTCTATTAATTATCAACAAGAATGCATTGATTTATTTATTGAACTAGCCTTTTTTTTTGTTTCTCATACACAAAGTTCCAGGTGTAGACAATTTCTTTGGCTTTTTCCCATGTGGGGAATATGCTGATCCTACCTGCAACCTTCCAGAATTCCTTGTTTCCTTCAAAACTGCTCTTGTGCTTAGTTGACCCGAAGTCTTTGCTGATTCCCCCTCTCATTTACTTTGTGTCTATTTTTATGTGTTTTGAATGTTTATTTATGCATATACTGTGTTCCTCAGTAGAGTGTAAGCTCCTTGAGGGTATGGACATTTTCCCCTCTGACTTTGTATCCTCAGTACTTAGCATAATCTTTGACACAGAACCCATACTTAATAAGTACCTGCTCATTAAGTTTGTTACTTTGCCAGATAACACTATATTTGATGCAAAGATGGCAGTAAAGCAATCCTTGACCTAAAGGATCTTGCATTCTATTGTGGGAAACAACATGTATGTACATCTTTATAAATATATACAAAAGGATACAAAGAACAAGATAATTTGGAGGGGAAACCTAACAGTTGGAAATATTGAGGTAGCATTTGTGGTGAGCTTTGAAGGGAGCTAGAAATTCTAAAAGGTAGAAATTATAGGAGGGCATGGAGATTGGAGATGGAGGAGAGTTATAATTTATCGAGATCAACTGAAAAGGACAGTGATGAGATGGTCTCTAAGTTCCATTCTTATAGTCTGTAGTTGACCTTAGAATTTTTATCAAAAAGGAAGTCATAAGGATTAAGTTTTGCCTCCTTTTTTGACAAAAGAGGAAATTGAAGTCTATAAGGCAGAAGTGATTTGCCTAAGATCATACTAGAAATAATTGACAGATATAAATCTAATTGATGTCTTCTATATTGTCAAATGTAGGTTGCTTTCCATTACACCACATATTAGAGATTGAAACAAGTGTGCAGTCTTTGGGATAGAAGTTATACATTTTTAGGTTGAAAATAATGCTACCTCTAAAAACCAATGGAAATATAAGTATTTTATTATTGTCTTTCCATCAGTACATATCCAGATATAAAACTGGAGATCAATTTCTAAGAAATTCTATCTTCAATTCTTTGATCATAGGATTGTAGGAATAATAAAAAGTTTCAGAGAAATTTCTAGATAGCAGATCTGTATCAGATTTTTAGGGGAATTTAAAATTGCTGGGAATTTATACTCCTAACTTCTTGAGAGTAAATAACAGTGTGAACAATAAGTGAGGTGCCACTGTTAGAGTCAGAATATGAAATTGTTCGGACTACTATCAAATTCATAGCTATTATTTTGTGTGGGAAAATTCTTGGATAAACACTTGTGATATATTAATAATTTATCATTTGTAATATTGTATACTTAAATACATATTTGCGTTGATATATACATATATATGTCTTAGTGTGTGTACATATGCACACAGACACATGACTCATTCCTGAAATTTTCTATGGTTAGAAATTTGTGGACATGCAGTTGGTTTTCCAGTAACACGTTAAACATTTGGTTTGGATTTAATATGTTATCCTCTTTGAATTCTACTCTCCGCTTTTTGGTGGATTAAGGATAAAGATTATAAATAGTTATTTCTTTACTAATAATATTAAAGTGAATTTGTACTTTACATTCCTGATGGAGTTATGCTCTTATGTATCTGAGCATTGAATACTGGTTAAATTATTTTAAGTCTGATGTTTGCTGAAGCCATGAATATACAACATTTTTTTAAAAGATAGCAGGATTAAAAGTATTAAGCAGATGTTAAACAAAAGCAAAAGCAATTCACTTTCATAACTCTTCCTTGGAAAGATGTTCTGATTAGTGAATTATGTGGATGTTGGTATATAAGCTTGAATCCATAGTAGATGGACATAAGGTAGTAAGTATAGGGAAGATCTCTTGGGGGTTGCAGAAGCCATGAAAAAACTTCCCTTTCAGAACTGTTGACAAGACAATTAGGGGTAAACACCAGTTATGGCTGAAGATATACATACATATATATCTATATATCTATCTATCTATCTATCTATCTATCTATCTATCTATATCTATATCTATATCTATATCTATATATATATATATATATATATTTGCAAGGCAATAGGGTTAAGTGGCTTGCCTAAGGCCACAGAGCTAGGTAATTATTAAGTGTCTGAGGCTAGATTTGAACTCAGGTACTCTTGACTCCAGGGCCAGTGCTCTATCCACTGCGCCACCTAGCTGCCCCAGAAGATATTTTTCTTTAAAATTATCCTCTAACTTGAGATTTCTAAAAGCTGCAATAGTTTACACAAGAGTTCTCAAGACAGTGACCATTCCACAAATAAATTAGTTTTTTGTTTTTGTTTTTGCTGATAATTAAATCCTTTCTTTGTAAGGAACATGTTTGAAAATCTGGAATTCTCTTAATCAGAACTCCACCTTGCTTTAGTGAATACATATATTATATACACGAATCACAAGTGGGAAGGTGGATCACAACACAATCATTTCTAAGGCTTGTGTGATTTCTCACCTAAGCCCAGAAGAACAGAACAGTATAGGTATCCTCAAGTCCTATAGGAACTGTAAAATTGATTTTTTTTTCTTGTGAGTGCTTTAAAATGAGTTTTTTTTAATTAAAAGACTAATTCATAATCAAAATCCCAAGAATACAGTCTTCAGAATTTGTTGCAGTGTTAACAGTAAATAATGAACAAATTCTAGAAATGTAGGTTTATGATTGATGGTTTCAGAAATTGTGACACTTTTTTATTCAAACTTGATGTTTTAAAGTGGTGGAAAACTTTAGTTGAAAGTTCATTCATTAAATATCTATGTACAGAGCACTGTTTTAGATTCTAGGAAAGATACAAGATTTAGACAATGCACACCATCCCCTCCCAAAGGGAGATGACATTAGGCAGCTAGAAATTAGACAGTGTATAGAGTGCTGGACCTGGATCTGGAATGTAAGAACAAATTTGACCTTAGACATTTAATAACTATGTGACCTCCAGCAACTCACTTAAATTCTGTCTGCCTCAGTTTCTTCATCTGCAAAATGGGAATGATAATAGCATTTACCTCCCAAGGTTGGAGGGAGAGGGAGAGAGGGAGGGAGAGAGAGAGAGAGAGGGAGGAAGGGAGGGAGAGAGAGAGAGATCTCAGTTGCTCTCCTAGATTTCATGATTTATCATATTAAAATTTATCATATTGAAAATATATTGAAATATATGTCATATTAAAAATTTATCATATTGAAATCAACTCTGAAACTCATATCTTCTCAGTACTTCTGGCTCTTGTGGAGAGGGTGGGAAGTAGACATGTGGGAGCTCTTCCCACATCCTCCATTTGAAGAAGGCACCAGGGCATTCTCCACCTAACTGCTTTCCTAGACTTCACACTTTCTAGAACCCATCATTTTGTAGGACAAAATCAACACAGAGAGTAGAATTGGTAGAATGTTGTAATAAAAAGATGGCCTTTTGTTTCAGTGAGATACTTGGAGGTCAAAAAAGACCTTCATAATTTCCTAAAGACAATCCAGCCTGCTCTCCTATTTAATTTATGAAACATGGGAAATAGTGAACAGTGATGTTAGTGAAAAAGGAACAGGTCAAGGGTTAGAGTTGAACTCATTTTTAGACATAGTGAATTTAAGGGTCCAGTGGGACTAGGTAGGGCTTTCTTTTAAGCAATTTGAGATACAGATCTATAGTTAGTAATTAACATGTTTCTGACTCTTCCCTAGGAAGTCAGAAATGGCTCTGTCCTTGATAATGCCCTTTGAATCCTTTCCTTTTTTCTTGGCTGTGTCTCTGTTAGTTAGTAGTCAATGGCTTCTAGACCATGAACATTTTGTTTCTGAATATCCAAATCAATTGTGATTTGAAAGGTTTCAAAAAGAATGTATTTTTTGAGACTATATTGACCCTTTCCCTATCTGTATCTCACCCTCTTGCCTTTCACATCTCACAACTGGAAGCAGTATTGCTTGTTTTCAAAAATCCCTAAAATTTTTCTGCAATTTTCCTTGTTGGGTTAGCAGAATCATAGTGTATAATCCCTAATAAGTGGCTAGGGAAGCTAAGCATTTCAGGTGTTCCTTGCCCTTGTAGTTTAGAACTAGTTTATCTAGTTAATTATGATGATTCTTAAAGGGATATATTTCTTTTACCTATGTAAAATTAATTTTGATTAGGATGGGAATGACATTTACAAGGTGACTGCACTTAGAGAATAGTTTGCTTTATTATAGGGTTGTATTTGAGAATTTCTAGGTACTAACCATACTGGTTTTATCTTTAATTGGTAAGCTACTCAGATATCATCTGAAACCAAATCTGATAGTCAAAGGGATTTTATCATCTTCTTGTATCATGAAGTGAGTTACATACTCAGTTTTTTAAACCTTTAAATGTATGCCAATATGCTTTTCCCCATTAAAAAATCTGATAAAACTTTAGCAAAATAAGCATACCCATATAGAGGTGCTCTTTTTCCATTATTCTCAAAGAAGAACATGATATCAGGAAAGTGATACCATGACTTTGCAAGGGAATTGAATTTAAGTGAGGGAGGTCTGTGCAGAATCAATGACCCCACTCTCTCCTCTACAGCCATCTATGTCCAGTGATCAAATATGGATCAGGATTACTGGAGATGGCCCTGGATGTAGTAGGAGACCTTGACCTTATTTATTAGTCTCACTTTGGCTGAGGCAAAGCCCGTTTAGTGATTAAGGCTAGGTAATGTTTGTCCTTTCTTGAAGAGGAACATGATATCATGGAGGTGATGCCATGTTTTTAAATAATTTTCAAATAATAATCGTTTTTTCTAAGGGTTAGTATCCATGGATTTATTAAGCACTTTATTCATTTTATTTCTGTAAGGTGAATACTTAATCAACTTAACTTATTTTTAAAAACAGTTCCAAAATTTTGATGACTACTGGGTTTTTTTTGTGTGGTTTGAGATCATTACTGTTGGTTTCCTTTCCACTTCTATTCATGATTTCTTTTAAGAGATTCTTGATCAGATTAATTTATTTTATTTTTTTAAAGTAAGCCAATCAGTCGACAAGCATTTAATAATGGTTACTATGTGTCTTGATATGGGAACATAAAGGAAAGCAAAAGAGCCGTCTGTCCTCTAAGCCCACTTTAATGTACACATACAAGTTAGAGAGAGAATAGAGGAAGGTAATCTGAAAAAAATAAGGAATAGCATTTTGGAGGGTTGGGGATGGGATCAGGAAAGGCCTTTAGCAGAAATTGGAAATGGAGCTGAGTTTTGAAGGAAGCCATAGAAACTAAGACATGGAAGTGAGAGTGAAAGTATTCAGGATATGTGGTACAGACAGGGAAAAGGCAAGGAAAGAATTGAATGTTTTGTTTGAGGCATTGTGAGAAGGCTAGAATAACTGGAGTGAGTGGAAGGGGGGAGTAAGATATGAGAAGTTTAGATAGATAAAGAATGGTAAGGTTATTATGAATCTTAAATTTCAGGCAGGGTATTTTATGTATCAAGTTAATTGGGAGGGTTTCTAGAGCATTTGAGTAGTAAAGTGACTAGGTCAGATTTATATGTTAGAAAAATTATATTGGCAACTGAGTGGAACATAAATTAGAGGAGAGACTTGATAGAAGACTGTTGAGTCAGTTTAATAAAGAAGGGGATAGATGAGAAAGATGTTGTAGAGATATACACAGGATTTAGCAGTGGATTTGCTATGTGGGATGAGTGAGAGTGAGAAGTCACAGATAAAACGATGATATGAGTCTTGGTAACTGGGAGGAGTGGTATCCTCTCCAGGAATAGTGAAGTTTGGAAAAGGTGAGTGTTCTTTTGGGAAAGATAATGATTTCTGATTTAGAAATGTTGAGCTTGAGATGTCTACAGGATATTCAGATTGAGATGTCCAACTCAACAAATATTGCTCAACAAAGAGATGTAGATCTGGTAATTAGAATCTAGAAAGGAACGTTATTGATCAATGCCAGGTGTTGCATCTAGCTCAAGGTAGATTGAGATTAATAAGAGATAGAGGAGGGATGGCTAGGACGTGCAGTGAATAGAGCACTGGCCCTGGATTCAGGAGGACCTGAGTTCAAATTTGGCTTAAGACACTTAATAATTGCCTAGCTGTGTGACCTTGGGCAAGTCACTTGACCCCATTTGCCTTGTCAGAAAAACAAAGAAGAGAAGGAGGGAAAGAATGTAGGTAAAAGAGAGAGGGGGATAAATAAGAGAAAAATGACATGGAGAGGCATGCAGTTAATTATCAAAACTTTAAACATGAATTAAATGAAATCACTCATAAAACAGTTTAACTTTATTGGATTTTTTATGGTCTTGAGTAAAGGTCTTGGTGGTGACTTGTGCTTGCAATGCTGTGTAGGTGACCCACTTGTCTAAGAAGGCTGTTGTTTGAAGGAGATTGGGGTCTTGCTGGTACACTTCTCCAAGCTTAGAGACTTGCTTCCAGCTGGCTGCTGTGAGGTCAGCAGCTGAACTCCCACCCTAGTGAGCCAGATCTTTCTTGCTTCCATGCTCTTTAGATCAATCTAAGGCAATTTTCTAGTTCTTTGGAGGGGAATTTGGGATGGTTTCAGAGGATTCCTTCTTCATTCTGCTATCTTGGCACTGGAAGTTTTCCTTAATTTTTAACTCATTTTCTTAAATTTACATTATACACATACCCTCTGTCTTAATATATTTCTTCTAACTGTCCTATTAGTGATACAATTTTTAAGAATTATAAGTATCATTTTCCCATGTAAGGATGTTTAGCTCTATTGAGTCCCTTATGTTTCTTTTTTTCTCTTTTTACTTGTTTGTGTTTCTCTTGGGTCTTGATATTGGAGGTCAAAGTTTTGGTTTAATTTTGGTCTTCTCCTTATGAAAACTTGAAATTCTTTTATTTCATTGAACAACCATTCACCCCCCCACACTTGATGTATAATACTTAATTTCAGCAGATAGATAATTCTTGGTTGTAGTCCTAACTCCTTTGCCTTCCACAATATCAAATTTCATGACTTTTAATGTTGCAACTGCTAAGTCCTGAGTCATATTGATTGTGACTCCCTGATATTTGAATTGTTTCTTTCTGGTCACTTGTGGTATTTTTACTTGACCTAATCATTATGAATTTTGGATATAATGTTCCTTGGAATTTTTATTTTGGAATCTCTTTCCTGAGGTGATTAATGGATTCTTTCTGTGTCCGTTTTGTCCTCTGGATTCCAGGATATTAGGAAAGTTTTATTTAATAATTTTTCAAAAGATGCTATCCAATTCCTTTTTTTGATGGCCTTCAGGTAATCTAATGATTCTGACATTTTTCCTGGAACTATTTTCTAGGTCAGTTATTTTCTTCAATGGATTTTTATATCTCTTTTTCTGTTTGGTCAATTCTATTTTTAAGCAGTTATTTTCCCAAGCTTTTGACTCTTTTTTTTTCATGATTTTCTTGATCTCATTTCTTTTCCCAATTTTCTTCTGCCTCTTTTATATGATTTTTTGAGCTCTTGCATGAATTTTTTCTGGGCTTAGAACCACTTTCCATTTTTTTCTTTGGGGTTGTTTACCTAAAGCTGCACTGATATTGCCTTGAGGCCCATGAGTATCCCTCTTGTTTGGTGCTGGTTCTAGTGCTGGTATCTGGTGTTTGCTGAGGCCAATGGGATGTTTCTGTGTTTCCCTGGAGACACACTGAAACACATGGTTGGTGGTCTGGCTGCTGGTGGCTACCTCTTTTCCCAGGGCTATTGTGAAACATATAACAGTTCTCTGAGGTTTAAAATAATTCTTTGGTAGTTTGAATGGTTTGTTAATGAAAAAGTAAAATAATTTAGGCAGTATAGTCACTGTCATTATATTGGCATGACCTATCTTTATACTTATCAAATGATTTGGGCTTTATTTCTTTTAAGACTGTTTTCTAAGTGCATGTATATAGTTCCTTTATGTCTTCCTAGATAGACTCACAAGTAGGTGATACATTCTTTAATTATTTTGACTGGAATATCTCTATCTCTTCCTGTTGGATTTTTTTGTTGGCAATATATAGCTTTTTTTTTGTTTTTTTTTTTTTTTGTTTTTTTAGTTTTTACAAGGCAATGGGGTTAAGTGGCTTTCCCAAGGCCACACAACTAGGTAATTATTAAGCGTCTGAGGCTGGATTTTGAACTCAGGTACTCCTGACCCCAGGGCTGGTGTTCTATCTACTGAGCCACCTAGCTTCCCCAAATATATAGCCTTTTGACTGATGAGTTATATGTATTTATTTTCTATACTGCAGTTTTATTAAAATTATTGTCATTTAATTTTGGAGTTCTTTAGCTAGATCATCATAGTATGTCCAAAAAGTGATTTTTTAAAAATAAATTTATTTTCCAACTACATACAAAAATAGTTTTCAACATTCACTTTTTGTAAGATTTTAAGTTCCACATTTTTTTCTCCCTTCTTCCTTTCCCTCCCCTTGAAAGCGAGTAACCTAGTATAGATTATATACATATATTACTATGTTAAACATATTTCCATATTAGTCATGTTGTGAATGAATCAGAGAAAAAGGGGAAAAAAGCATGACAAAAAAAACAACACCAAGCATCAAATTTAAAAATGGAAAATAGGGCAGCTAGGTGGCTCAATGGATAGAGCACCGGCCCTGGGGTCAGGAGTACCTGAGTTCAAATTCGGCCTCAGATGCTTAATAATTACCTAGCTGTGTGGCCTTGGGCAAGTCACTTAACCCTGTTTGCCTTGCAAAAACCTAAAAAAAAAAATGGAAAATAGTATGCTTTGGTTTGCATTCAGATTCCATAGTTTTTTCTTTGAGTGTATCTTGTATTTTCCATCACAAGTCCTTTAGAATTGTCTTTGATCATTGCACTACTGAAGAAAACTGGCTCTATCATGGTTGATCATCCATCATACAACGTCACTGTTAATATATGCTATGTTCTCCTGGATATGCTCACTTCACTCAGCGTTAGTTCATGTAAGTCTTTCCAGGCCTTTCTGAAATCAACCCATTCATGATTTCTGCAGAGCAATATACTCCATCACATTCATGTACCACAATTTTTTAGCCATTCCCCAATTGATAGACATTCCCTCAATCTCTAATTCTTTGCCACTACCAAGAAAAGCAGCTATACATTTTTTTTGTACGTGTGGATTTTTTCCCCCTTTTTTCATGATGGGATATAGACAATTAAGAGAACAATGTACACATTAGCAAAAATACTGTGAGATGAGCAACCTTGATGGAAACAGTTTTTCTCATCAGTCCATTGAGCTAGAACAACTGTATTAGACTGGCCATAGAATGTATTATCACCATCCAGAGGAAGAAAAACAAAACTCACAAAAAAATAACTCTTCAGAATCTGATGAACACTTTATTAAAATTATCTCTTATGTATCTCTTTTCCTTAAAACTAATTCTTCATACTGAAAATGGCTAATTTGTAAACATGTTTAGCAAAATGTGAATGTACAATACTAACTTTGATTGTTGGCATCTGAGGGAAGGGAAGGGAGGGTAGAAGGAAATTTTGCAACTTAAAAATATCTATGTGCATACTGATGAAAATAAATAAATGTTTTTTTAAAAAAATGGGATATAGACTTAGTAGGTGCATCAAAGGGTTTACACAGTTTTATTGCCCTTTGGGCATATTTACAAATTGCTCTCCAGAATGGTTGGATCAGTTCACAACTTCACCTACAGTCCATTAATGTCCAAGTTTTCCCACATCCCCTCCAACATTGATCATTTGCCTTTTTGTCTTGTTAGCCAATTTGATAGGTGTGAAGTGGTACCTCAGAGCTGTTTTAATGAACATTTATGTAATCAATAATGATTTAGACCATTTTTTATATGACTTTAGATAGTTTTAATTTCTTCATCTGAAAAACTCCCTGTTCATATTCTGTGACCATTTATCAATTAGGGAATGAGATAGTTTTGTTTATTTCATTTATTATACTGATGCCTTCATTTCTTTTTCTTTTTTTATATTGCTTTAACTAGAATTTCTTGAACCATATCAAATAATAGTGATTATAATGGATGTTCTTGATTTATTCAACAAAACCAATAAAATTTTCAAGCAACCATTCAGATTTTTTTTAGCTAATTACAGAATAGCCATTATAGCAATTGATTATGCCATCTTGGAGGATGATTATTCATTTTAGTTGATCTCTTTGTTTTATACTTCTTCAGTAATAGTCATAGATCTTCACAGTCTCTGAATTTTGTTATTTCAACCTACTGAACCACTAAGTACTTTTTGATAATAATTTGTAATTAATATATGCTATTATTTTATGCTTATCAAAGTCTACTAGCATTCATTAAGAACCTCTTACATACAAGTACTCTGCTAGTAGCTGAGGGTACAAAGACATTAAGGAGTCCCTGCCCTCAAGGAGCCAATATTCTAAAAGGGAAGAAAACATATGCACATGTGTGCATACATACATACATATATATGTACACATATTCACCCATACACATAGTGAGTAATATATATTTCCATGTTAAACTAATATTTTCCAATTTTAAACAGTACACATATACAGATTTATATTTATGCAATACATACATATATACATATAAAAATATTACCAATATAAGGTAGTCTTAATGGGAACAGTATAAGTAACTGAGATGATTATGAAAGGGATTCTAAGAGACAGAGATGAGGAAGAGCATTCCAGGGATAATGGGCAAAGCCCGTACAAAAATATAGATAGGAAAGATGGAGCTTCCCCTTCTCTGAGAGAAGAGATCCTGGATTTTAGTGTGGAGCCCTTCTCTTCCTGTGTGATTTTAGGGATGTCACAAGTATCTAAGTATCATTCTCCCCACTTGCAAAATGTATGGTAACACTTGCCATTATTATTATTATTATCATTATTATTATTATTAAGTTATTAAATAATTATTAAAGGATGAAAGTATATGATTTATTAAAAAATCTTAAAAACCTGTCAAGTGCTTTATGAAGTTAAAGTATTATTATAATATGCTTTGATTTTGAGAACTGTTCATATTATTCTAGGTATGATTTTATTATTATTATTTTCCCTAATGTCACAGTCTCATTTTGTTTTCTCCCATAAATTTATCCAAGCTTAAGACTTGGAGCTCTATTTTATTTCTGCCAGGATCTAAACAGATGGTTTTTTACCCATCCTCATCATCCACAGTTTCTTTCCTGGTCTGTATTCCATCTTGGTCCTGATCTCCTTTAGGCTATAGCCCTTTTCATAATTACCTTGGCACTCTTTCAAGCTGAGCTTTCTAATTTTAGATGCAAAACATTACAGGTCCAGACCACAGATGTGCATTGAAATATGCACAGTGTAGTTACCAAGCCATTTCTAAAAGTCATGATAAAAAGAAGCATTCATTGAAAGAGATTTAGAAAATCCACCATAGTTTCCATTTTAGGTTTATTTTTGTTTTTTTCTCCCCCTACCTTTTATTCTTTAATAAAATTGTACCCTCTTGATTAGAATCAGATTTTGAGGATATAATGTTTTATTTTCAGTATGTTAAGTCATTAATTTATACATTTTTATTTACAAATCCATTAGTTTTTTGATTACATAGTATCTGAAATATAATACCTATTTTAATTGCTCTACAATATACAATAGATTTTTTTATTTACATGATTATAATAGAGAAACAAGATTCTTCGAAAAATCCTCCAAAGGGAGGATTTTTATCTAAGCTTTGAGCATTTTTGCCCCAAGACTGTATCAATATGACCAAAATTTAGGGAAGACTGAGTAATTATTTTGAGCCTAATTAATGTGTATTGAAGATCACCCAGACAATGTTGTTTCATGGTAATATCAATAATACATTGTATGTACTTTTTCCCTCATCCTTTCATCTCATTTCTTTTTCTGCTCTTTCTCATGTCCACAATGAACTCTTTCCCCAAAGTCATCTGTTGCAGTAGTTTCTTCTTTCTTTGAGACATGGTTCCTTCTCCTTCATGAAATATTCTCTTCACCTTCACCTTCACCTACTTCAAAACTGGGGGGGATGTTTCCTTGACTATAATTACAGAATCCAATGTAACTGTGTACTTATCTTCCCTATCCCTCCCTCCCCCCCCTTCCCATTGGATTATAAGCTTTTTGAAAGTAGCCTGTGTTAAGATATTTTGTTTTTTGCTTGTTAGTTTTATCCCCAAGCAATTAACACCATGTGTTTTTTTTTTAATTTTTACTTATTTAAGGAAATGGGGTTAAGTGACTTGCCTAAGGTTACACAGCTAGATAATTATTACGTGTCTGTGGCTGGATATGAACTCAGGTCCTACTGACTTCAGGACTGGTGTTCTGTCCTCTGTACCACTGAGCTGCCCCTTTAACCCCATGTCTTAAACATAGTAGGTGCATATTAAGTATAAAAAGGATGACACTGCTTAAATGCAGTGAGTGACAACAAACATCTGAGGAATATTATTGTTCATAATATTGCAGCTATATTAGTGTGATATGAAATATGTCTGGGGATTTTTGTTGCCTATTGAGTTCCTAAGCTTCCTTCAAAGCACAGCAAAGTTCTCACATCCTTCATGAAGCTTTTTCTGATTCCACAAGTTTTTAGTGGAATTCTTCCTCAAGCTATTTTGTATTTAGTTTATATATGTTTTATCTTTCCTCCTCTGTTTATATATTATTCCTCACCCTCAGTGTAATGGGGTCTCTTAAAAGGCCTTTTTAGTTGGCATTCAATACATTAAATAGAACTGAATTATACTTAATAGTAGTCAGCCTTAAGTTAATACTATCCTATCAATGCATTAACTACTCTAGAATCCCAAGAAATCTACAGATATTTCTTGCATACTTCTATTAAAATGTGGTGAATATAGAAAAATGTGAACCAAACTAATTATTAATGTCAACTGCTAGTATGTGCTATCACCTTGAAAGAGAAATAAGCAATACATTGACCTGAGTTCAAAACCAGCCTCAAGACTTTTACTAGTGCTCTGGGCAAGTTACTTAGTCTTTCTTTGCCTCAGTTTCCTCATCTATAAAATGTTGGTTATACTTATCAACATACAATCATAATTTCAAGAATCTTCTGAGAATACTAGGGTATATTTTAATAGAAATGAACATTCATGTGGAACCCCAAGGGTTCCCAATCCATACGCAGAATTTGCATTTTTATAACAACAGGACAAAGGAAGGAGGCAATACTGCTGGGGGAGTATGACATAGGTTGGATGGGGAAGGGGGAGCAGTGTAGTAAAGGTGGGGAAAAAAGACAAAACCCCTCTGAAAGGAGAGGAGCAAGCGAAGGCAACAGCTACATTCTCTTGGGATCTGATAGACTCTGAATAGGATGATCTAGACCCTGTCTTGACTCCTATGACATAAAGGGAGCCCAGCTTGGGATACAAACAACAAATTATGCCAACTGTGGGGGCAGGAGTTGGGGAAAGCTTCATTCTTGATATATTCAGATCTTTCTGCAAGCTTTGGGTCCAGTGTTTCTGGAAAACAAGGCAACTTAAAAAGACAAGTTCAGGGGAACACTTAACACAATGGAAGCTGATTTATTTCATTGTTGTATGGACCAAATGGACAAATAATATGTATAAAGTTCTTTATAAACTTAAAAATGCTATATATTCCAAAGAATAACTGAATAAAATAGAAATTTCATTTCTTTTGTCCTTTTAAACCAAAAAATAATCAACAAATACCTTTTTTATCAAATCAGAAACTAGAAGAAAATCATCTTGGCATTTTAAAATATAATATATGTTATTCTCAGATTAAATATTGAATGATTGACAAATTTTGAAAGTCATTTTATTCTTCCTTTTGACCATAAATGAGATGCACCCCTCAAAAATGAATCAGAAAGCCAAGATATGAGAAAGTTGCAGGATTTCTGTTTTCAAAAGCAGCAACGATTGAGGAAAGATGACAGTAGAAAAATGTCCTTTGAATTAAGTAGCAGAGAAGTTTGCAATGCAATCTCTAATGAAAATGTCTGATAGCTTACTTCAGAAACATATCATTTAGGAAGACAGAGGGGTCTAGAATTCAAGAGCACATGGGAACAATTCAGTTCATTGCCATGAACTTCAATTTCTTCAACTGTAGAATGAGAGGCTAACATTCATGTTCCTCCTCCTCCAATTCTAAAATATAGGACTTATTGCTTAGTTTACATTATAGGTAACATTCATAGAATTCTCTAGGAACATTTCCCAATGATCATGTTTTAATCTGTGACTTGAACACTAAGTTTAAAACATTGTGCTAGTCATTGGGGAAAGAGGTATGCCAAATAATGGAGTCCTTCCCACAGATGAACTTACAGAAGAGACATAAATAGTGATGCAAATTATAATTCTGCAATGGCACATGAAGGGTCAAACTGAATGTTGTTCATCCTTCATTTTTGAAGAGGACAAGTGAAATTAAAATGTACCCGTCCCCTTTTCATTCATTTTGTCTTTTCTGCTCCAAGCATAAGCATAATGACTAACATACATTGGGCATTTAATAAGTGTTTATTGAATTGACTTATGATTTTGATTTAGCTTAGTACTCACTTTTTACAATGCTAGGGCAGTATACAATTTATAGAAATTTTCCTGCCCCCTACCCCCCCCACCACTCAACAAATTTTAAAACTTCATTGCCAAGTGAATTCACTTGGAAGTTGATAATTGAATGACTTTGTAGCTATTTGTAGTGGAGACTCAAGAAAAAGGTTTGGTACCACATGATTCCCAGAGAGACTACTTGGAAATAGAAGAACTTTATTGGTTTATCAAAACCATGTGTAGGTTTTCTTAACAGTTGCACAAGTATGAGACCATAGTGTGAACTAACAATGTTAAGATGTTCAATACTCAGAATTTTAAAAAGAAATTAAGTCAAACAATGTGGCATAATTGTGGTCCTTCAAAGAATAAGTTGTTTTCTCTTTGTAACTGTTTGTGCCACTGTCCAAATGGTTCATAATTTGATGCTGTAGTTAAAGGAGAGAACATTCAAAGAGGCTACATTATATCAATGATATAGATTGTGTTGAAAGAGGAAGGGGGGGGAATGTAGCAGCTTCAATTAATTGAAAGTTATTAGTGGTAGTAGTAGTGGTTGTGGTGGTAGAGGTGGAGGTTCAGTTCCAAGTTAAGCATATATAAAACTGATTAGATGGGAGAGAGTAGAAAAAAGAAATTAAAAAAGAATCCTAAATCCCTGCCCTTGAAAAGCAAAGTGCCAGTTTTTGTTATGTGTTATCTACAAATAAAAATGATTCCTTGACATCTAGGTGGTGCAGTGGATAGAGCACCAAACCTGGAGTCAGGAAGAGTTTATCAAGAGTCTTCTTGTTGTGTTCAGATCTGTCTCCAGGCACTTGGTAGCTGTAGAACCATGACCACCTCACTGAACCCTGCTTGCCTCATTGCTCATCTGTGAAATTAGCTGGAGAAGGAAGTGGCAAATCACTAATGCATTTTGCCAAGAAAACCCCGAAGAAATAGTGCTTTCTAGTACTTGTTTTTTTAATTGCTGAGAGGAGTCTAGATAAACAACAAAAACCAGTTTAATAGAGAGAACATTGCCATGCACTCTGATAACAGAAATGTATACATAGTTTCTTCCCTGGAGCAGGAGTTGTCTTGGAAGCAGAGGTGACAGATACTGTAGGTTTCTATTCAAGATGTCCAAGTCTTGGGGCTTCCCTAATTTACTGAAAATAGAAGTTCATCGCATTTTCGTGTTCTAGACTCCTATGGCAGTTTAGGTAAGCCTATGGACTCCTCAGAATAATGTGCTTAAATGCATAAAATGCAAAAGAAATCAATTATATTGAAATACAGTTAGGAAAATGCTTTAAAAAACACTGATTTAGGGACTTTGAGAGATGGAGACAAGATGGCAGAGCAGAGAAAGCGCTCAGCTTAGTTCTTCCAATATTCTCTTCCAAGCAGCTTTCAGATAAGACCTTAAATTGAATTCTGGTGGGACAGAAACAACAAAAAGCCAGAGTTTTTTCCCAATCCAAAACAACTTAGGAGGTTCACAGGAGAAATATATGACATGGAGTTGGAGGCTAACCCAAGCCCATATGGATGCATTTCCCATGATAGGACCAGGTGGTGGCAGCAGAAGCGGCAGCAGCTTCAGAAACTCTGAAACCAGAGACAGTAAGGGGACCTGACTACTGGTCAGAAATTACAGAGGACTCCTGTATTATTATTATTAGTTGCAGGATTAGACTGCAACTCCATTTATTATACCCTCTTCAGGGCAGGGAAGACCATTTTTTTTGGTCAAGATGGGATAACCCCAAGGGGGTTATCGCTTTTGGTCACAATGGACCAAGAATTCTGGGAAATAGATAGCAATGAAAAAAGTCTGAAGCTTGAGACAGTGCCCCATTCCTTCCTCACCCTGACATAGTGTAGAAACATGAGCAAGCAACAAAAAAGAATATGTCCATAAGCTTCTGTGGTGAAAGGGAAGAGCAGGGCACAAGCACAAAAGAAGACAATCAAGTACAAACTAAACCTTAACAAAAGTGAAATGGAAATGATTTTCAAATTCATAAGAATGGTAGAGAAGAAATTAGGCAAAAAATGAAAGCAAAGGAAGAAAATTATGAAAAGAAAATTAACCGCTTGTTAGAAGAGGCAAAAATACTGAAGAAAATAAAATCTTAAAACAGAATTGGACATATAGGAAAGGGGATACAAAAAGTCACTGATGAAAAGAACTCCTTCAAAAGCAGAATTGGCCAAATGGAAAAAGAGTTAAAAATCTCACTGAAGAAAAGAAAGTCTTAACAATTAGAATTGGGCAAGTGGAAGCTAATGACTCCATGAGACATCATTAAACAGTACAAAAGGGCAGCTAGGCAGCTCAGTTGATACAATACTAGCTTAGAAGTCAGGAGACCTGAGTTCAAATCTAGCCTCAGACACTTAATACCCTAGCTTGTGACCTTGGGCAAGTCACTTAAACCCATTGCCTCACAAAAATAAAAAGAAAGAGAATATTAAAATCAAAAGAATGAAAGGGGGGAACCGGGCAGGACCGAGATGCTGAGGGCAGCATGCAAGGCGCTCCTGTGGGGTCGGACTCTGGCCCCAGCCCGCACGCCCCCGGCCAGGGTGGCCCCGGGGGCCCCGTGCGTGCCGAGCCCCCCGGGGAATGGCCTCTTCCTCGAGGCAGCCCGAGCCTACGCAGACAATAAAGCAGCCAAGACCAGCCAGATGGATGATCTGCCTTCCTCCATGCTGCTGAAAGATTATCAAAATATCCCTGGAATCAACAAGGTAGATGATGTTGTGAAAAGACTCCTGTCTCTGGAAATGGCCAACCAGAAGGAGAAAATGAAGATAAAGACAGAACAGTTGCTAAACAAGATCACAGTAAACCCAGAAGATATCACATCCCTGGAAGCTCGAGTTATAAAACTGACCATCAAGATCCGGAACTATGAAGAACACATGCAGAAGTATCATAGGACAAGGCTCACAAGCGATCCCTGCTTATGACCATTGACCAGAGAAAGAAGCTACTCAAAAAACTTCAACAGACCAACTTTGAGGTGTTTGAGAAGACCTGCAAAGATCTGGGCATCGAGTACACATTTCCTCCTCTGTATTACCAGTCAGTGCATCGAAGATGGATGGCTAAGAAGGCTTTTTTGTATTAGGGTTTTCCAGGAGGCACAGAAGCTGAAGAACTTGAAGAAGCAAGAAGAAGCAATAAAACGTGAAGCAACAAAGAGACCGGGGAGTCAGAAAACTCCCATTTAATAGCCCAGGCTCCACTAACCATGCGGCACTTTATTAAATTCAAAAAAAATTAAGTTAAAATTCAGTCATCCTTATGTCCTGGCAGAATATGAAGAAGGACAGAGTTGAAGACTTGAGAAAAGAGAAAGAGACTTCACCAAGTATGTACCTGAAGACTCTTGTGAGGTTCATACACATGGACACAGGCATGCTGACTCCCAGGAGGCAAGAACACGACCCAACTAGTTTTGTTTTTGCAGTGTCCAGAATGGTTGAATGTTTTAATAAATGATATAAGAATTAAAAAAAAAGAATGAAAAAAAAGGTGAAAATGTGAGCTATCACAGAAAAATTATTGACTTGGAAAATAACTTGATGAGAACTAATTTAAGAATTAATAAACTACTTGAAAGCCATGATGAAAGAAGCATAGGCATTATATTTCAAGAAATTATGAAGGAAAACTTTCCTAAAACTTAGATATAGAGCATACAATAAAAATTCAAAGAACCCACTAATTCACCTCCTGAAAATCTAAATTGCAAAATGAAAATGCCCAGTAATATCATATCCAAATTGCAGGTGAAAAAAGAAAATACTGCAGATGACCAGAAAGAAACAATTTAGAGCCATAGTTAAGATCACACAAGAATTAACAGCTTTCATGTTGAATGAGTAAAGGGCTTGGAATATGATTTTCCTGCAAGTACAGGAACTGGTATTGAAATAATCTGTCCAACAAAACTTACTCTAATACTTCAAGAGAAATAAATTTATACTTAATGAAATGGAGAGGTTTCATACATTCCTGATGAAAAGATCAGAGCTCAAGAGAAGAAAACTAAAAGGATTCAATAAGGTTAAAACTGCTTGCTTTTATGAATGGGTAAATGATACATGTATCTTCCAAGAAAATTATTAGGGCAATTAGAAAATTTCTATACAGAAGAAGGGTTCAGAAGTGGGTAGATTATATTGGGATGATATTTTAAAAAATGTTAGTGAGAAAAAAGAAATGCCTTGGAAGAAGGGAGGAGGGAGAAGAAGAATGGTAGAAATTATCTCACTTAAAAAAAGTAACACATAGGGGGCGGCTAGGTGGCACAGTGGATAAAGCACCGGCCCTGGAGTCAGGAGTATCTGGGTTCAAATCCGGTCTCAGACACTTAATAATTACCTAGCTGTGTGGCCTTGGGCAAGCCACTTAACCCCGTTTGCCTTGCAAAAAAAAAAGTAACACATGGAAGAACTTTTAAAGTGAATATGTTGGAGTGGACTGTGGCAAAACCTAATCCTCACATCTAAATTTGTTGAGAGGGAAAATATGTATACATACTCAATTGGTAATAGAAATCTAGTTTATCCAATAGGGAAGTAGGAGGAAAAGGGGAGAAAAGAAAGAGGTGTGATAAAAGGGAAAAACAGATAAAAGAAGGCGATGGTCAGAAGCAAAACAGACCTTGGAGAAGGTGAAGGATAATGAGAAGAAAATAGGATGATGGAGGGAAATGGAAAATTATTAATCACAACTCTCAATTAAAGGGATTAGTTCATCCATAAAACAAGTAGATAACCGAATGGATTAGAAACCAAAATCCAGCATTATGTGATTTACAATAAAGAGACACACTTGAAACAGTTTTATGCACAGTTAAAATAAGAGGCTGGAGCTCTATTACCCTTCAATTGAAGCCAAAAAAAAAAAAAAAAAGACAGGCATAGCAATCTTGACCTCAGACAAAGCAAATTCAAAAATAGACCTAATTAAAAGGATATGCCTGGAAACTACATCTTATAAAAAGGAATAATAGACAATGAAGTAATATCAATACTGAGCATGTATGCATCAAATAGAACTAGATAAATCTAATCCTAAAATGAATAAAAAGTCAAGGAAATAATGTAATCTTAGAAAAGTTAAAAAATGATAGGCATCTGAAGAAAACTGAATGAGAATAGAAAGTATACATTTTTCTCAATAGTACATAGCACCAAACAAAATTAGTCATGACTTAGGGCATAAAAATCTTGCAACCAAATATTGTAAAGCAGAAATATTAAACATACCCTTTTTAGATAATAATGCAATAAAATTGATTTTAACAGGTACATGGAAGGATAGATTAAAAATTAAATAGAAATGAAATCTAATTTTAAAGAATGAATAGGGCAGAAAACAAATCATAGAAACAATAATTTCATTAAAGAGAATGATAACAATAATATAACATTCCAACCTTTCTGAAATGCTGCCAAAGAAATATTTGGGGAAGATTTTCTATCTCTAAAACCATACATCAATGAAAGAAAAAAAAGAACAGATCAATGAATTAGGTAAGCAAAATACCAAAAAAGACCCAACTAAATTATATTTCCTTTTATATTCTAAGTCCATTAGATTTCTCCCTGAAGGTGGATAGCATTTTTTTTTTGCATCCTAAGTCTTTTGGAATTATCTTGGATCATTGTATTGATCAGGATAGCCATGTCTTTCACAGTTGACCATTTTAAAAACATTGCTTTTATTATTCACAATGATTTCCCTCTTCTCACTTAGCATCAGTTCATATAGGTCTTGATATTTTTAATGAAATTATTCCCCTCATTATTTATTACATAGCAAGTGTTCCATCCCAATCGTATGTCACAGTTTATTCAATCTTTCATCAATTGATTAGCACCCCATCAAGACCTATTTGTATAAAAATTTATGGCAACTTTTTATAGTGGGAAAGAATTGAAAATTTAGGGGATGACCATCAATTAGGAACTGACTGTTTCATTTACCTATGGTATATGATTGGGTTGGAATATTATAGTGCTTCAATCAACTGGTTTGAGAAATTCTGGGAAGTCTTTATATGAATTGATGTAAAGTGAGGTGATCAGAACTAGGGAGAATATTTTACACAGAAAAAGCAATATTATAAGGATGATCACCTGTGAAAGACTTAGCTTCTCTGATCAAGACAATAATTCAAGATATTTCAAAAAGACCCATGATGAAAAATACTTTCCAACTCTATAAAGAGAACTGATAAACTCTGAATATAAATTGAAAATTTTAATTTTAAAAGATATTATTTTATATAATTTTAATATAATTTAATATATAATTTATATATTATATATCTATATATTTATATAATATATAATTTAATAATAATATAATTTTATAAGATATTATTTTAGCTTCCCATACCATCCTTGTAAGGGTTAACCAGATTGGCAATAGCAGTGTAGAGAGGATGAGAAGACTCCTGTCTCTTTAATTTTCTTGTTTTATATTTTTGTTAGGTTTTCTTTTGCAGAATAGGGGCAACTAGATGGTGCAGTGACTAGAGCACTTGGAATCATGAGGACTAATTTTCAAATCCAGTCTCAGGCACTTGACACTTACTAGCTATGTGATCTTGGACAAGTCATTTAACCCTGATTGTCTCACTTCCAGGGCTATCTTCAGTTGACCTGATTCACATCTAGCTCTGGAGGAGAAATTGAGTCTGGTGACTTAACCCAACACCCCCTTACTCAAATCCAATTCATGTGCTTGTCATAGCATCACCTCCTTGATATCGTGGTCTTCTTTGAGGATGAAGGATAAATATCAATCAATCAATCAGTCATCAGTTTTCCAATATGACTAATATGAATTTATTTTTTGCTTAACTTCAATTGAACCCTTTTCAAGGAGGAGCAGGGGTAGGAGGAAGACTATTTAGAATTCAAAATTTTTAAAAAAAGATTGTTAAAAAATTTACAAGTAATTGGGAAATGTTTAATAAGATAAGTAAAAAGAGTATTAAACATATTGATCTAAAACAAATGACATGAAGGCTAAAGTATTAGGAATGGAATCTATGACTGTAGCTTTGGAAACCAATGGAACTAGGATTTTGACAATGAACTGATTATCCTTTGATATTGAGATTACTATGCATCCCTCTGGAGAGAAGCAGGTGCCTCTGGGATTATATTCTGATGGGAGAACAAACCCCTATGTTCAGACTTCTCAAATGATCAAACCCATTCTGAACTTGTAGGAATTGTAGGCCTGTTCACAGACAGGGACTCCCAAGAAATATTTTCCCACCTAACCCCACTCTTTTGGTGGTGGTAGGAAATGCAGCTAGGTGTCATAGTGGACAGAGTACCAGCCTTGGACACTGGAAAATCTGAGTTTGGATCCTCCCTCAGACACTAGCTGTGTGACCCTAAACAAATTACTTAACCTTTCGGGGCCTTAGTTTCCACATTTGTGAAGTGAGAAGGCTGGACTCCAAATCTTCTCAAGTCCCTTCTATCTTTGATAGAAATCAGATCTTTGATATTGTGACCCAATCCATTTAAACAAACTGAGGTTATAGATCACTATATATAGGCATTTATCTTTTCTTTAAGGTAAAAGGAGAAATGACCCTAATCCTTCTTCATGACCTTCCCACTCCCCATTTGTAGCCACCAACTCTCAGCATTGTTGACTAATTAGTATAAAAATAAAAACCAGGTTGCTTTTATTTAACTAATACAATTATTTAACTTTTCTTGAACTTCCTTGATCAAAATAATATCGAAAGCTGAGGCAACTGTTTAAATAATTCAGGTCAAAACTCCAACATTTCTGAATGTTACCTGCACTATTGTCCCAGATTCCCACTTTATTTTGACTGAAGGGACTTGAAGGTTTTTAGGAAGCTTGATCCTAATCCTTCTTTCAAGTAACTGACATTATAATTATTAAATAATACATAGACTCCAAGTAAAGAAATCATCGAAGCACCTTCATTCAAAGGTGACATTCCAGATGGAATGAATGTGTCACTTAATGATTTATTGATGCTATTTTTGGACTGTCTGAAAGGAATGAAAGAATTCAGGGATAAGATGGGGTGGAGTGGTGACAAGAGAGAGGCAGGAGTCTTCTCACCCTCTCTACACTGCTGTTTCCAATTCTGTTAACCCTTACAAGGATGGTATGGGAAGCTAAAATAAGCAGAAGAAAAAAATTCACCATTGAACACATTTCTAACTGGCTACATTCTAGTGAACTTATAGAAGGAAGACCTACATAGCTCATTGTATGATTTCAAAGCAGTAGACCCAGAATTTGTTTTATACATTGTTTAGAATAATTATTACATTATTCTATCTGACTGGTCTATTATAGGCCAGAAGGCTGGACTTGAAAGACCTGGATTCTGGGATGGAGTGGATGGAGCCAAGATGGTGGCATGAGAGCAGGAATTCCCATAAACTCATCCCCCCCAAAAACTCCAAAACTCATCAAATTATGACTCTAACCAAAATTTAGAGGGGTAGAACTCACAGAAAGACTGAGTGATACAATTTCCCAGTCCAAGCCAAATTAAGGGTTGGAAATTGCTGCAGTACAGCCAGGCAGAGCAAACCTGCTCCAGTCTTCTAGGAACAGCCTGTGGGGTGCCTGGGTCCCTGGGAGCCCCAGGGTCTATGGCAGAAGGGACCTAGGGATAGCCAGGGATGGCTTGAAGGGGCAGTGAGAGAAATCTGCAGCACTAGAGTGAGTGCAGAGCCCCAGTCAGTGAGTGCCTTGGAGCAGTCCTGCAGCAGGAACCTGCAATGGGAAACTGGGGAGCCACCCAACTCTTCCAGGATGCACAGCCCACAGAAGGCAAGGAGGTCAAGGGAGACTATAGATGTGTCTCTGCTATCCCTGGGGCAGGACACTGCTATTTGCCCACATCCAGATCCAAGTCTCGGTCTGGGCCCCCATACCACCAGGGAGGAGCAAGAACCTTCCTCACAGCTCCAGGGCAGAAGGCAGGCAAGAGAGCAGTCAGAGCCACTCTCTTTTTTTTTTTCATGACTCTTTTTTTATTTAATGTTTATTCTCATTTTGTACAAATAATGTTTTCTTTACATTAATAAAATATTCTTGTTTAAGAGTAAATGAAATACCCCCTCCCCCCATATAGACTTGCTTGGGTGATAAAGTAAAGGGGAGAGGAAAAAATTAAAATTAAAAAAAAATAATAGTAATAATTGTAGGTATGGCCAGGTGGCACAATGGACAGAGCACCAGCCCTGGAGCCATGAGCACCTGAGCCAACATCTGGCCCTTACACCCCACAAACACCCAGCCATGTGACATGCAAGCCACTCAAACCCCACTGCCCTGCAAAAACCAAAAAAAAAAAAAAGAAAAAACCCAAAATAAAATAAAACAGTAATAATAGTATGGGTGGCTGGGTGGCAGACAGAGCATTAGCCCTTGAGCCAGGAGCACCTGTGTCCAAATCTGGCCTCAGACGATCACCCTGCTATGCGGCCCCAGGCAGGCCACCCAGCCCCATTTGCCCTGCACCCCCCCCCCCAAATAAAAATAATAAAAAATGTGCTTCAGTCTTTGTTCCAGCATCAACACCTCTGTCATGGGTGGATCACATTCTTTATGATAAGGCTATGGCAAAAGGTACTTCCATATTTTTCCACCGTTGCCATTGCTGATCGCAACTCCCTCCTTTCGTATTTCTCCACTACCATGTACTATATTTTCTCTCTCCTTTCACTCTGACTCTTCTGTAGGGTAGGTGAGTTGTGCATCAGACAGATCCCTGGTCCTGGGGCCAAGAGGCCCCGAGCCCCCCTACCACTCCTTAGGCCCAGCATCCACCTGGCCCTATGGTCCCAGACAGGTCATCCAATCCCAGCCCCTTGCAAGAAGTAAAAAAGAAAACGTGTTATATATGACCACTCTCCCCCCATGGTCCATCCTCTCCTCCATGACTCACATTCCCCCCTTCCCCCTGTCCCCCCTCTCTCTTTCTTACTCCAGATGCCTATACCCCATTGAGTATATATGCTGTTTCCTCTCCTAACCACCTCTGATGAGAGTGAAGTTTTCCCTCATTCCCACTTGCCTTCCCCCCTTCCATATCATTGCAATAGCTCATTGTAATAAAGAAAAATCTTATTATATGAAATTTCTTGGCCTATTCCCCCTTTCCTTTTTCATTCTCCCATTACATTTCCCTTTTTTTTCTATTGACTCCATTTTTACACCATATTTTATCTTCGAATTCAGCTTTCTCCTGTGTTTCAACTATAAAAACTCCCTCTACCTGCTCTATTAA